>NW_027664220.1:0-26439 GCF_963264785.1 Psittacula echo | reverse complement strand
CTTCTGGGTGACGACGAGGAAGCGCAGGGCGCTGAAGTGGGGGGTGCCATGGGTGGGGGCCTTGGCTGGCAGCGCATGGGGGGACTCCAGCACCGTGCTGGGGTTCACCATCTTCTCCACCAGCATCAACCACGCGTCCAGGAACTCCCCAGTGCCATCGGGAAGGTCGGGATGCTCCAAGCCTTCTGCCACCGGTACTTTGCCTCCCATGGACAGGGCCCAATTGAAGGTCCTGGGGGATAGGGATTATAATGGGGGGGGGTATTAAGGGGGGGTATTTGTGCCCCCCTAGGGTTAGGTTTGGGGCTGGACTCACTCGAAAGAGGGCGTTGTGGCCCCCCGAGCAGAGGAACTTCTGCAGCATGAGGTGATAGGGGAACTTGCGCTCATCGAAGAGCATGGGAGAGGTGAAGCCCACGGAGCAGATGAAGAAGGTCAGGCTGAGGAGGAAGAGGAGGGGGTGGAAGAGGGGGCGTCAGGCCCCACACATGGACCCTGCTCCTCCCCTATCCTAGGGGCAGAGGCCACAAAACCCGCCTACTGGGGAGGAGACCACGCCCCTTCCCCTTAGCTCCACCCCCTTCCCTTGGCTTCGCCCACAAACGCCATCCCAGCCCCTCTACATCTCTTGGCTCCACCCCTTGCAGCCCCACCATTGGCCCTTCCCCTCCCATTGGCCATGCCCACCCCATGCAAGCCCCGCCCCTTCCCATTGACTCCACCCACGCCTAAACCCCACCCCTTTCACTTGGTTCCACAGGTACTTAAGCCCCGCCCCTTCCATTGGCTCCACCCCCACACAAGCCACACCCCATTCATTTGCCTCCACCCCCCCAAGCCCCACCTTAAGCCCCGCCCCTTCCACCCCCCACTCCCATTGGCCCCTCCCTTGGCTCCACCCCCCTGAAGCCCCGCCCCTCACCGGAAGCGCGGGGTGGGGGTGTACGGGGGCGGCTGCCAGCTCAGCCCCTTGGTCAGGAGCTTGGTGAGGGCCGAGGCCGTGGCCCGGGCCGCGGGGGTCGGGGCCGGCGCCGCGGCGGCCGCGTGGTGGCTGCGGCGCTGCCGCACGGGGGAGCCCACGCAGAGCTTCACCAGGAGCCCGAAGAGCTCGGCCAAGGCCCGGCCCAGGCGCGACGAGGCTGCGGGGAACGGAGGGCTCAGCAACAAGGGGCACCGAGTGCAGGCCCAGGGACCCCAAATACAGCCCCAAGACCCCAGATACAGACGCAAGGGGACCCCAAATACAGCCCCAAGGGGACAACAAATACAGCCCCAATGGACCCCAAATACAGCCCCAATGGACCCCAAATACAGCCCCAATGGACCCCAAATACAGACCCAAGGGGACCCCAAATACAGACCAAATGGACCCCAAATACAGACCAAATGGACCCCAAATAAAGCCCCAATGGACCCCAAATACAGACCCAAGGGGACCCCAAGTACAGACCAAATGGACCCCAAGTACAGACCAAAGGGACCCTGAATAGAGACCCAAGGGACCCCAAGTACAGCAACGAACACCCGTAAAGGGACCCAAGATACAGCCCTAAGGGACCCCAAATACAGCCCCAAACACCTCCAAAGGGACCCCAAATACAGAACCAAAGGATCCCAAATACAGCCCCAAGGGACCCAAATACAGCCCCAGGTGACACCGGAATACAGCAACCAACACCCCCCAATGGACCCCAAAACACAGCCCTAAACCCCCCCCAAGGGACCCCAAACACCCACAAAGGGACCCCAAAATCCAGCCCCCAAATGCAGCCCATGGAGCCCTCAACCCCCAGCACCTCCATCCCTGCAGTCCCTCAGACCCCACTTTGGGCCCCCCCACTCCAACCTCCCCCCTTCCCCAGCACTCCCAGGGCTGGTTTTGGGGGTGCCCCCCCCCGGCCTTACCGGAGAGCAGGGGCTTGATCTGCTTGATGCGGGCAGCCATGGCCGGGGTGATCTTGGCCTTGGCCTTGGGGTCAGTGGCGCTGGGCTCGTCCGTCTCCATGGGGGCCAGAGCCTCGCTCTCCAGCCCCATCCCTTCCAATAGGCCCTGTGCTGGGGGGGGGTCCCCCGCACTCCCAGAGCCCCCCGGCACTGGGGTCTCTGCTTCACCCTCTGCGGAATGGGGGGGGTAAAGGTGAGCACCCCCAAAGTGCTCACCCCATAACCTACAGACACCCCCTTCCCTCTTAAAGACCCCCCCCAAAGGCCCCCCCACCCCTAAAGGCTTCTTAACCCCCCTTTTCCCTATAGGCCCCCCGAATGATGCCCCCGCATTCTAAGACCCTCCAAAAGGCCCCCTCTTACACTAGAAACCCCCCCAAAGACCCTCCCTACCTCTAGAGCCCCCCATTACTAAACACCCCCCTCCAAAGACCCCAATCCCCTATGAGACCCCCCCTTTTCCCTCTTAAGACTCCCCCCTCACCCTGAAGACCCCCCCCTTTCCCCACTTCCCCCCCCCAAGATGCTCTCAACCCTTTTCCATTCAAGATTCACCCCTCCCAATAGAAACACCCCCCAAAACCACCCCCCCATCACCCTCTGGACCCCCCCCTTCACCCCCTGGACCCCCCCCTTCCTACCTGCCCTCTTCCCGCCCTGGGGGGGACTGGGGGCCGCCTTCTCCTCCTTGGGTACCAGTTTCTGCATGTCAGCCTGCCCGAACTCACAGCCTGGGGGGAGGCTGGGGGGGGAATGGGGGTCACTGGGGTGCTCCATGGGATGGGGGGGGGGAGCCTCAGCACCCCCAAAGACCCCCCCCCACCATATCCCATAGGGGTGAGGATGCTCTTCCCCATTCATTTGCACCCCTCAAACCCCTCCCAGGCCCCCAAGATGGTCCTCACCCCCCCCCCAGCCCCCCAAAACCCTCTCCATGCCCCCACAGCCCCTCCTCAACCCCCCCAAACCCCCTTTAAGATGCTCCTCCACCCGCCAAGCCCCCCCCACCTATTTGGGGTGCAGAGGGACAGCAGCACCGTGCTCTCCCACACCAAGGAGCAGTAAAGCTGACTCAGCTTCCCCAGGACGCTCAATCCCAGCTGGGAGCCCCATTGGTTCACGGAGATGGCTCGGATCTCACTCTGGGAGGCGGAGGGCGGGGGACACACACACAAAAAGCCTCATTAAACCCCCCCATTGCAATGGGTACCCCCCCAAAATGGGGTGTATGGAGGGGGGGGGCCCCCTTTACCTGCCCCACACGGCACGTGTGGACGAACATCATGATGTAGGCGTGGGCAGCGGTGAGGGCGTGGAGCAAGGGGGTGGCCTGAGCCGAGAGGGTGGCATCGGGGACGCTGCCGGCCCCCGCCAGCTCCCGCAGCAGCACCGACCCCCCCGGGGCCTCGATGGGGCGGTGCAGGGGCTCCAGCGCCGAGAGCACGGCCTCGAGCTGCAGCAGCCCCTCCTGCAGCACCTTGGGCTCGTGGGACAGCGTCTGGGGGGGCAAGGGGGGAAAGGGAAGGAAGGGGGGGGAAGGGAAGGAAGGGGGGGAAAGGGAAGGGGGGGGGGGGAAGGGAAGGAGGGGGGGGGAAGGGAAGGAGGGGGGGGGGAAGGGAAGGAGGGGGGGGGAAGGGAAGGAGGGGGGGGAAGGGAAGGAGGGGGGGGGAAGGGAAGGAAGGAGGGGGAAAGGGAAGGAAGGAGGGGGAAAGGGAAGGAAGGAGGGGGAAAGGGAAGGAAGGAGGGGGAAAGGGAAGGAAGGAGGGGGAAAGGGAAGGAAGGAGGGGGAAAGGGAAGGAAGGAGGGGGAAAGGGAAGGAAGGAGGGGGAAAGGGAAGGAAGGAGGGGGAAAGGGAAGGAAGGAGGGGGAAAGGGAAGGAAGGAGGGGGAAAGGGAAGGAAGGAGGGGGGAAAGGGAAGGAAGGAGGGGGAAAGGGAAGGAAGGAGGGGGAAAGGGAAGGAAGGAGGGGGAAAGGGAAGGAAGGAGGGGAAAGGGAAGGAGGGGGGGGAAGGGAAGGAAGGAGGGGGAAAGGGAAGGAAGGAGGGGGGAAGGGAAGGAAGGAGGGGGGAAAGGGAAGGAAGGAGGGGGAAAGGGAAGGAAGGAGGGGGGAAGGGAAGGAAGGAGGGGGAAAGGGAAGGAAGGAGGGGGAAAGGGAAGGAAGGAGGGGGAAAGGGAAGGAAGGAGGGGGAAAGGGAAGGAAGGAGGGGGAAAGGGAAGGAAGGAGGGGGAAAGGGAAGGAAGGAGGGGGAAAGGGAAGGAAGGAGGGGGAAAGGGAAGGAGGGGGGGGAAGGGAAGGAAGGAGGGGGAAAGGGAAGGAAGGAGGGGGGAAGGGAAGGAAGGAGGGGGGAAAGGGAAGGAAGGAGGGGGAAAGGGAAGGAAGGAGGGGGGAAGGGAAGGAAGGAGGGGGAAAGGGAAGGAAGGAGGGGGAAAGGGAAGGGGGGGGGAAGGGAAGGAGGGGGGGAAAGGGAAGGAAGGAGGGGGGAAAGGGAAGGAAGGAGGGGGAAAGGAAGGAAGGAGGGGGGAAAGGGAAGGAAGGAGGGGGAAAGGGAAGGAAGGGGGGGGGAAGGGAAGGAAGGGGGGGGAAGGGAAGGAAGGGGGGGGGAAGGGAAGGAAGGGGGGGGAAGGGAAGGAAGGGGGGGAAAGGGAAGGAAGGAGGGGGAAAGGGAAGGAAGGAGGGGGGAAAGGGAAGGAAGGGGGGGGGAAAGGGAAGGAAGGGGGGGGAAGGGAAGGAGGGGGGGGGAAAGGGAAGGAAGGGGGGGGGAAAGGGAAGGAGGGGGGGGGAAGGGAAGGAGGGGGGGGAAGGGAAGGAGGGGGGGGGAAGGGAAGGAAGGGGGGGGGAAAGGGAAGGAAGGAGGGGGAAAGGGAAGGAAGGGGGGGGGAAGGGAAGGAAGGGGGGGGGAAGGGAAGGAAGGGGGGGGAAGGGAAGGAAGGGGGGGGAAAGGGAAGGAAGGAGGGGGAAAGGGAAGGAAGGAGGGGGAAAGGGAAGGAAGGAGGGGGAAAGGGAAGGAAGGAGGGGGAAAGGGAAGGAGGAGGGGGAAAGGGAAGGAAGGAGGGGGAAAGGGAAGGAGGGGGGGGAAGGGAAGGAAGGAGGGGGAAAGGGAAGGAAGGAGGGGGGAAGGGAAGGAAGGAGGGGGAAAGGGAAGGAAGGAGGGGGAAAGGGAAGGAAGGAGGGGGGAAGGGAAGGAAGGAGGGGGAAAGGGAAGGAAGGAGGGGGAAAGGGAAGGGGGGGGGAAGGGAAGGAGGGGGGGAAAGGGAAGGAAGGAGGGGGGAAAGGGAAGGAAGGAGGGGGAAAGGGAAGGAAGGAGGGGGGAAAGGGAAGGAAGGAGGGGAAAGGGAAGGAAGGGGGGGGGAAGGGAAGGAAGGGGGGGGGAAGGGAAGGAAGGGGGGGGGAAGGGAAGGAAGGGGGGGGAAGGGAAGGAAGGGGGGGGAAAGGGAAGGAAGGAGGGGGAAAGGGAAGGAAGGAGGGGGGAAAGGGAAGGAAGGGGGGGGGAAAGGGAAGGAAGGGGGGGGAAGGGAAGGAGGGGGGGGGAAAGGGAAGGAAGGGGGGGGGAAAGGGAAGGAGGGGGGGGGAAGGGAAGGAAGGGGGGGGGAAGGGAAGGAAGGGGGGGGGAAAGGGAAGGAGGGGGGGGGAATGGAAGGAAGGGGGGGGGAAAGGGAAGGAAGGGGGGGGGAAGGGAAGGAAGGGGGGGGAAGGGAAGGAAGGGGGGGGAAGGGGAAGGAAGGGGGGGAAGGGAAGGAAGGGGGGGGAAGGGAAGGAAGGGGGGGGAAGGGAAGGAAGGGGGGGGAAAGGGAAGGAAGGGGGGGGAAAGGGAAGGAAGGGGGGGGAAAGGGAAGGAAGGGGGGGGAAGGGAAGGAAGGGGGGGAAAGGGAAGGAAGGGGGGGAAAGGGAAGGAAGGGGGGGAAAGGGAAGGAAGGGGGGGGAAAGGGAAGGAAGGGGGGGGGAAAGGGAAGGAAGGAGGGGGAAAGGGAAGGAAGGGGGGGGGAAAGGGAATGAGAGAAGGAAGACGAAAAGGAAGGAGAGGAAATAAGGGAGACAAGAAAAACAGCTGAATATTTGCAAGCAAACCCTCAAAATTTTCAGGTGGGAATTAAAATTAAGGGTGGAAAATAGAAAATTTGAAGGAAATACAAAATTTGGAAGGAAAACCTTAAAATTTGGGGGGAAAAACGTTAATATTTGGGAACAAACCTTAAAATTTTGAGAATAAAACAAGAGAACTCAGAAAAACTCAAAGAAATAAAACTTGTTATCAGGAAGAGAATGAAAATTGGAGAAAACACAAACGAAACTGAGGGAAATCCTGAAACTGGCAGGGGAAAATCCCCAAATTTGATGGCAAAACTGAAAATTTGGAGGTAAAATCTTGAATTTAGACAAGAAAATCTCTAAATTTGGATGTAAATACCAAAAAACAGTGGAAAAATCCACATGAATATAGAAATTATGGGAATTTCAAGAGAAAAATCCAGATTGGAAATGGAAAAAACAGAGATTTGGAAGAAATAAAATGGAAAAATTTGAATTTGAAAGAAAAAAATTGAAATTCGAGAAAAAAAAAATCGGAATTTAGAGGGAAAAATCCACATTTCCCCTTTTTGGGAAGTTCTCCCTTCACCTTTCCAGGACCCCCCCCCATCCCATTATTCCCTTACTGGGATCTCAATTACCCCTTACCTGGAGGGGGGGGAATGGCACCAGCGCCCTCCCGCTCTCCACCCCCCCTTTTCGGGTCCCCCATCCCCTTCATTATGGGGTGTCCCCCTCCATTCCCATACCAGGATGGATTTGCAGACCCCGGCCACGGCCTGGCAGGCTGCGGACGTCGGGAAGTCGACGGGAAGGTTGGGAAGGCCCAGGATGGTGACGAGCGGCCGCAGCCCCCGCTGGGCCACGAACTCTTGGCAGTGATCGTCTGTGGTGTTGTTGCTCAGGATGGACTCCACGAATTTCATCTGGGAAACAGGGAACGGGGGAAGGAGGAATTGTGGGGGTCGGGGAGTCCCAAACATCCCAGGGAGCCCCTAAAGGGGGGAGGTCCCGCTGTTTCCTCACCACATTGAGGATATAATCCATCAAGGGGATAGGGATTCGTTCCTCGGTGCCCACCACCCTGAAAGCAAAGAGAAAGGGGGGGCATTGAGTGTGTCCCCCCCCGCCTCAATGTCCCCTGTTGTGTCCCCCCCCCCGCCACCACACTGCTCACTGCTGGCTGGGCTCGGCCTCGCTCTGCTGGGTAGCACTGAAGCTCTGCATGGCCTGAACTTCCTCCTCCTCCTCATCCTCACTGGAGGCTTCCTCAGCAGCGTGGGGGGAGCGCGGGGGGGGGGCTGCTGCTGTCCCATCCGCTTTCTGCATCGAGGGCTTCTGGCAAATGTATTTGGGGTCCCGGCCCAGGCTGCAAATCTCCTCTAAGAGCTATAGGAAAGGGGAAAGTGTTAGCAAGGGGGGGTCCTTTTAAAGGGGGGGGGTGTCCTGGTACCTTCAAGTGTGTCCTGTCCCCCCCCTCCCAGTATCACCTTGATGATGGCAGTGGTGGCATCAGTCTTGAGGGTGGGCTGGTGCCGCATCAGCTCGTCCACGGCGCTGCCCAGGTTGGATGCTGTGTCTCCTGTTGGGGGGGAACAGAAGGGGTTTGGGGGGGTCGCTGTTAGAACACATAAAGGGGGGGGGTCCCCAAAATAGGGAGGAGAGGCCTAAAAGTGATCAACCCCCAATGAGAAGCGGGGTAACAGCAGCGAGAGCGCTTCTTTTCACGTAGGGATCAAGCTCCCAATGGCATTGAGAATCACGGAATCAATCAGGTTGGAAAAGACCTTTGGGATCATCAAATCCAACCTTTACCCATGGCACTAAAAGCCTCATCCACACACACTGGGAACACTCCCAACGATGCCGATTGCACCTCTTCTCCCTGTTCCAAGCCCTGATCCCTCTTTTGAAGGACAACCTCTTGCCAATCCCCCCCAACCCTCCCCCTTGGTGCACCCTGAGGCTGGTCCCTCTTCTCCCATCCCCTGGGAGCCACCTCCTGGCTCCATCCCCCTGCCAGGCCCTTATAGAGCACAATCAGATCCCCTTTAAGCCTTCTCCATCTAAACCCCTTCTTATTGAAGCTAAAGACCCCCCCCCAAAGCAAAGGGCCCCCCCCCCAGGGCTCACCCAGGGGGTCTGAGCTGCGCCTTCGCCGCATGGCCGGGAGGTAGTCAGGGGACAGCAGCACCTTGAAGAGCCTCTCGAAGGGCTGGCACTGCACAAAGGACTGGAGCCCGCGGGCATTGAGGCAAAGGGCGCTGAAGACGTTGGGCAACGAACCCAGCACCTCCCGAGTGGCAGGGACCTTATGGAAAAGGTGGGAACGGATCCATCACCGTGGAATGATCCCTACGGATAAGTGGGAAAAGGAAAGGGGGGGGGGGGAGGGGATGGATGCACACTCACATCCTTGATGAGGAGCGCGTGGAGCATGACATCGGTGAGGCCGTTGTCCTGCAGGGAGGAGAGCAGCGAAGGCTCCTGGAACACGAAGACCGTCACCACCTCGGTCGCTGCGGCGGGAGGAGAGAGACGGGGGGCACTGAGGAGGGGGGGGGCGGCTGGAATGTCTTTTGGGGGGGGTCCCCAAAGCCTTCCCCATCCATATCCCCCCCCCCAAATCCCTCTTTAGGGTCTGGGGGGTGAAGCTCACCCAGGAGGAAGAGCGAGGGACCGTAATACTCGGCGTTGCTGATGATGTGCTTCAGGGAGGTGGGCAGCGAGCCGTCCATCACTTCATTGTGGGGGGGTCACATACAAAGGGGTGAGGAGGTGATGCCCCCCCCTTGCCCTGATGCTGGGGGACATTGGGGAATACTCACCATGGCGGATACCGTCGGAGAAAGCGGGATCTTGGATGGCTTTCTTAAGGAAATTCAGCATGGATTTGAGCAGGGCGGCGCGTTGAGGGATGCACTGGACTCCTGGGGGGGGGCACACCCACATATAAAGGTGTGAGTGTGTCCCCCCCCCATGGTGTCCCCATTGTCCCCAGTGCCAAGGTGTCCCCTACCCCCGCGTGGGGAGGAGGTGGTGGCAGCGCTGGTGCTGGGCACAGCAGTGGTGGTTGAGGATGGGGCTGGCTCCTGTCGGGCTTCAGTCGAGGGACCGGGGCTGCTCTCCATGGCCACGTCTGTCACTATGGGGGTGACAATGACATTGCAGGGGGTGACATCAATGGGGGTGTCACCCCCCCCCCTTTCTGTTGTCCCTCTGCTCACCTTCCATGTCCGTCTCCATCTCCTCGCCCTCAGGGAGGGTGGCAGCAGAGGGACGCTGGACCTTGGGCTTGATGACGAAGGGGCACTCGCAGCGGCACAAATCCACCTCATGCTGGGGGGGGGGGGGGGGGAAGAGCCTCAGCACCCCAAAAAAGACACGCAGAGACCCCCAAAACGGGGGTGAGGGGATGCGGGGGGGCTACCTCGAGGCGGTAAATGAAGATGGAGAGGCCGCTGTGGGACTGGAAGGCTGCCATGTCCAGGTTGGTGATGAGATCCACCACCCGCACGGCTCTGGTGACAAAGGTGATCTGGTCCTGCTCATCCCCCAAGAACTTGATCACCTTTTTTGGCGGGGGGGGGGGGGGAAGAAATAAAGCAATAGAAAGGATTAAAGGGGATCCCCAAAACATCAAGGGAGACCCCAACCCCTTGGGGTAGCTCAGGGCTCACCTTTAGCAGTGCTTCCATCATGCCACAGGAGACCAAAGCCTCACCGCCGGCGTCGTAACTGGCCAAGTGGTAGAGGAAGGAGAAGAGCGCGGTGGCGAACTGGTGGGGATAGGGCTCCATGGAGGGGTCTGGGGGGGGGCCAGGAGGGTGTTAGGGTGGGTTTAACCCCCCCACAATCATTCAAGGGACCCCCCCTATCCCACAGGGATGCCCAGGAACCCACCGATCATGGCTTGGATGCAGTTGCGGACCAGGACGGGAAGGAAACCATGGTAAGAAGCGGTGCCGGTGCAGTCGATGATGCTGCTCAGCTTTGGGGTTCGCTCCAGATGGACAATAGAGGTGAGGGTCCGTAAGGAAGCTGCTTTAATGTCCTGGGGGGGTACACAGAGAACACGGGGTGAGGTTGGGGGTGGTTTTGGGGGTGCTGGCAGGGTGAATTTGGGGTTCATCCGCACCATAAGTTGCTTGTCAGTGATTTGGAGCACGTCCACCAGCTCCTCGATGAGGCCGTTGTAGAGGATGCTGTTGGCTGACTCCTGCAGAGCATTGGAGTACACTGCAAAGGGAAAGGGGGGGTCACCTAAAAAAGCCCCCCTAAAATCACCCCCCCCAATTAAACCCCCCCCTCCCCTAATTAAAACCCCCCTTCATTAACCCTTAAGAAGCCCCTACCCAAGATGGAGATGGCGTGGAGTCGGGCTTGCACCGCTTGCAGCCGCTTCTTGTGGTTGGAGAAGCCATGGGCCAGGCGGATGTGGGTGAAGAGAAGCATCTGGGGGAGGGACACCAAAGGATTTGGGGGGGGGTCAGGGAGGATTTGGGGGGTCACCAGAGCATTTCACCCCCCGAACCCCATGGCTGCGCCCTTAGTCTTGCCCCACTGACCTGCTTGTCTTTGGGGATGCTGTACATCTTAGTGAGCGACTCCATGATCTCCGAGGGGCTCTCTGAAATCTGGGGGGCACGGGGAAATTGGGGGTGCAGAGGGAAAAATGGGGGGGGTTAGGGAAGGGGGCTCAAATTGAAGCAGAGCCCCCCGAAAATCAATGCTGCCCCCCCGAACGCTCACCTTGTCCAGCTGCTCAATGTGGATGTAGTGTAGGGTGGTGCTGGTGGCCTGTTGGGGGGGGTAAAGGGGGGGGTAAAGGGGGGGGGTTAAGGGGGTCCAGTGTTATAGCCCCCCCCCATGTCCCCAAATGTCCCCTGTGTCCCATCACTCACCCTCTTGTCCACCTTCACCTCGACACCCGGCTCGGCGTAGAACTCGAAGTGAAGGGTGGTGGCACTGGGGGGGTACTTCTGTGGTGGGGGGGAACATGGGGGTGAGAGGAGAAGGGATGGTGCTGTCGTGTCCCCCCCTCCTCGGGTGGTGTGGGGACACAAGAGGGGGGACAGGACCAGGTTGGGGACACAAGAGGGGGGACAAGAGAGGTGACAGGACCAGGTTTGAGGTCACAAGAGGGGTGACAAGATGGGATTTGGGGTCAAAAGAGGGGTGACAAGGTCATGTTTGGGGACACGAAGATGGGGAACAAAAACCCTGGGGGACCCCAAGATGCAATAGGGGTGATACAACACTGTTGGGGGCCCCCCCTGGCCATGACAGGGGGACACAGGATGTGACCCACAGGGATAGGCCACAGGTGGAGCCCCCCAACCCCACCGCTCACCATCATGTGCAGGTCCCGGCAGCACTCGGCCAAGCCAAATCCATTCTCTTTTCCTCCCCAGCTCTACATGGCAACAGCATCGAAACACCCCAAAATCAACCCAAACGGTGGAGGGGACATTGGGGACCCCCCAAAAAGGGGGTCCCGTTGTCCCCCCCCCCCAAAACTGACCTCAGCCAAGTGCTGGAGGCGGGACAGGAGCGGGCTCCTCTTGTCAGAGCCCAGGCGGGTGATGTAGTTGGAGCGCTTGCTGAAGACATAGAGCAGGTTGAGCACAGCCAACACCACCTGCATGTCCGAGGAGGCCAACAGCGTCGTGAGGTGCTGTGACAAGGACAAGGAGAGGCAGTGAGGGACGTGGCCAGGGAGTCACCGCTGTCCCAGGGACATTCCAGGTCTCTGAAGGGGTGGAGATGTGGAATTGATGGGTGAGGAATGGCTTGATGGGGTCAATGCGTAAAGGGAGAAGGGGGATGAGTGGTGGTCGCTAAGAGGGGACTGACGCTGGTCAATGGGGTTGGTGGTAACAGGGAAAGTGGGATTGAAAGGAAAAGGATATTGGGATGAAGGGGAAAAAGGAACTGGGATAGAAAAGGGCATTGGGATCGAGGAGAAAAGGTGTTGTGGTTTAAGCCAGTCGGCAAGTCAGCCACACAGTTAGTACTTCCCCCCCCCCCAGAGGGATGGGGAGCAGAACCCAAAGAATGCAACTGCCCTGGGTTGCCATAAGAGCAGTTCAGTAACTGAGGTACAACCCAAATCACTGCTGCTACCACCACCAATAACAAGGGAAAGAACAAGGGCAGAGAACACAACCCCTCAGCACCCACCGATAACTCCCCCACCCCGCAGTGATCCAGCCCTTTTGGGAGCTCTCAGTTCTACCCCGGGCATGCCGTGCTGTGCTATGGAATACCTCTTTGGCTAGTTGGGGTCAGGGGTCCTGTCCCTGCTTCCTCCTGCCTTCCCCTCCTCCCTGGCAGAGCAGGAAGCTCACAAAGTCCTTGGTCAGGGTGAACATCCTGACCAGCAACTGAAAACATCGGCTTTATCAGTATTATCCCCAGGCCGAAAATCAAAACCACAGCACTGCACCAGCTGCTAAGAGGGAGAAAAAGTGAATTATTTTGAGCTTGGTGGGCCTAGGACACTTCAGGCCATCAGGGCAGAGATGCAGCACAGAGATGGACTCATGATCGAGGGGTGGACTTAGCAATGGACACTACTGCCCAGGTTATTCATGAGTGTGCACACTGCACACAGCCTCCCCTGCTCTGAAACATCACTGACCGGATGGACCCAGCAGCTTTGTAGGGATCGGTCCACGCACTACGGTAACTGCACTGAGATAAGAGCCGGAGTATACTGAAAATGTGGGATCTGAGCATGACGTGAAAGGCATGGGATAAGCGGTGGATACTGTCCTGGGTTCAGCAGCAGCAGTAGTCACTTTTTCTCCCTCTTAGCAGCTGGTGCAGTGCTGTGGTTTTGATTTTCGGCCTGGGGATAATACTGATAAAGCCGATGTTTTCAGTTGCTGGTCAGGATGTTCACCCTGACCAAGGACTTTGTGAGCCTCCTGCTCTGCCAGGGAGGAGGGGAAGGCAGGAGGAAGCAGGGACAGGACCCCTGACCCCAACTAGCCAAAGAGGTATTCCATAGCACAGCACGGCATGCCCGGGGTAGAACTGAGAGCTCCCAAAAGGGCTGGATCACTGCGGGGTGGGGGAGTTATCGGTGGGTGCTGAGGGGTTGTGTTCTCTGCCCTTGTTCTTTCCCGTGTTATTGGTGGTGGTAGCAGCAGTGATTTGGGTTGTACCTCAGTTACTGAACTGCTCTTATGGCAACCCAGGGCAGTTGCATTCTTTGGGTTCTGCTCCCCATCCCTCGGGGGGGGGGGAAGCACTAACTGTGTGGCTGACTCGTCGACTGGCTTAAACCACAACAGAAGGGCACCGGGATCCAGGGGAAAAGGGCACCGGGATCAAGTGAACCCTCAGCACGTTTCTAGGGACACTGAGCTGTGTGGCTGAGTTGATGCACTGCAATAAAGGGACGGGATCCAGAGGGAAGGGGATGGGATCCAGAGGGAAGGGGACAGGATCCAGAGGGAAGGGGATGGGATCCAGAGGGAAGGGGATGGGATCCAGAGGGAAGGGGATGGGATCCAGAGGGAAGGGGATGGGATCCAGAGGGAAGGGGATGGGATCCAGAGAGAAGGGGATGGGATCCAGAGAGAAGGGGACGGGATCCAGAGGGAAGGGACGGGATCCAGAGGGAAGGGACGGGATCCAGAGGGAAGGGACGGGATCCAGAGGGAAGGGGACGGGATCCAGAGGGAAGGGGACGGGATCCAGAGGGAAGGGACGGGATCCAGAGGGAAGGGACGGGATCCAGAGGGAAGGGGACGGGATCCAGAGGGAAGGGGACGGGATCCAGAGGGAAGGGACGGGATCCAGAGGGAAGGGACGGGATCCAGAGGGAAGGGACGGGATCCAGAGGGAGGGGACGGGATCCAGAGGGAAGGGGACGGGATCCAGAGGGAAGGGGACGGGATCCAGAGGGAAGGGGACGGGATCCAGAGGGAAGGGGACGGGATCCAGAGGGAAGGGATGGGATCCAGAGGGAAGGGATGGGATCCAGAGGGAAGAGACGGGATCCAGAGGGAAGGGGACGGGATCCAGAGGGAAGGGGACGGGATCCAGAGGGAAGGGACGGGATCCAGAGGGAAGGGACGGGATCCAGAGGGAAGGGGATGGGATCCAGAGGGAAGGGACGGGATCCAGAGGGAAGGGACGGGATCCAGAGGGAAGGGACGGGATCCAGAGGGAAGGGACGGGATCCAGAGGGAAGGGGACGGGATCCAGAGGGATCTGGAGAGGTGGGACCATGAGAACCTCATGGAACTCAACCAAGCCAAGTGCAAGGTGCTGCCCACAGGGCAATTCCAGACACAGCTCCCAGTGGGAGAAAGGATCCAGAGAGGGACTTGGGGGTGTCGGTGAGGAGAAGCTCCCCATGACCCGGCTCCAGTGGGTGCTGGAGCCCAAGGTATGGGAGCAGCAGGGTCCTGGAGGGGATCCTGCCCCTCTGCTCTGCGGGACCCCACTGGGAGAACTGGGGTCAGTTCTGGGGTTCCCAATGGAAGGAGGACACGGAGCAAGGGCACGGGGAGGAGGCAGCAGGGCCCGGATGGAGCCAGGCTGGGAGCAGTCACAGGGTGGGAAGGGGATACAGGGATGCTGGAGGGGTCCCTCCATCAGGGCTGGACACGGGGTGATGGGGTGAAATGGGAACAGGGAACGTTTAGCTTGGATCTAAGGAAGTTTTGCCCCATGAGGACACTGGGATGGGTTGGATGGAGAACTTTTGGGATGCTCCGTCCTGGCCAGGTTGGAGCGAGGTGCCCATGGTTGGACCTGGATGATCCTCAGCTCATTCCAACCCATTCCATGAGGACACTGGGATGGGTTGGATGGAGAACATTTGGGATGCCCCATCCCTGCCAGTGTCCAAAGCCAGGTTGGAGCAAGGTGTCCACGGTAGGACCTGGATGATGCTAAGGTCCTTCCAACCCAACCCATTCCATGATTCTATGAGGACACTCGGATGGGTTGGATGAAGCAGCTTTGGGCTTCAGAGCTCAAGGCCAGATTGAAGCAAAGCACCCGTGGCTGGAACTGGATGCTCCTCAGACCTTTCCAACCCAACCCCTCTCTCCAAACCCCCCCCCAGCACCCCGGGGACCCCCTCAAACCTCGATGGAGCTGTAGAGGTGCCGGGAGAAGCTGTACTCGATGAGCAGCGCCGTGAAGTTGAGCAGAGCCAAGAGAAGGGCCTTGAGCTGCTCCCGCTCGGGCCGGTCGCAGGCCAGCATCCAGGACATGTTCTCCACCGGGCGCCCGGCTTCTGCCAGGATGCCATCGAAGCGATCCAGGAGATCCACCCAATGGTACAGCTCGCACTGGGGGGGGGGGCACACATGACATTGGGGGGCTACTGGTGACACCACCCCCCTATAGCTTGGGGGGGCAGGAGGACCCCCCCACCCCATCCAACCCCGTTACATGCAGTGGGTTGAGCCCCACTCCCAACTCAAAGGGAGAATACAGCATCCTGTGCCCCCTCCCCAGTACTTTGGGGTACCCCCCTTGGTGGTTTGGGGGGGGGGGGCCCTGCTATTTTAGGAGGGAAAGTGTGAAATTGGGGTGTCACTTTTGAGGGGTTGGAGGAAATTGGGGTGCCCCCCATTCCTCTAGGGGTGCTCTCCACTATTTCGGGGGGGCCATAGGGGAATTGGGGTAGAGAGGAAAAGGGGGTGCCCACTTTGGGGGGGCTGTGGAGAAATTAGGGCACCTCCTTGGTGTTCTGAGGTGCTCGAGGGTGCCCCCCCCACTTTTATAGGGGGGCTATAAGAAACTGGAGTGTCTCTATGGCATTTTAAGGGGAAATAAGAGTGCCTTTCATCCCTTTTTGACAGCCTGCAGGGAAATCGGGGGGCACCCCCCATTGCGGGGGGGCTCCAACAGCATTCTCCCCACCCCACCCCCCACTTTGGGGCCCCTCTCATTGCCACCCCAACACCTTGGAGCCAACCCCATTAGAATTTAGGCAACCCCCCCATATTTTGGGGTACCCCCCCCCGAACCTTCCCAATGTTCCATGTCTTGATCTGCTGCAGCTCAGCCACCAGCTGCTCATCCCCGCACGCCTTCAGCTTCTCAATGAGGGCCCGGCAGTCAGCGGGCTGGGGGGGACACACACACATAACATCACTTAATGCCCCCCCCCCAATCAACCCACCCCCCCAAAGCATCCCCAATCCCCCCCTCACCGCCTCTGTGGGGGTTTTCTTCAGCTTCGTCCGATCCACTTTCATCTTGGGGGGGGGGGGAGGGGGGGGCGTGGGTTTTGTCCTTGTGCTCTGCCTGTGGGTGACCCCAACCAGCAGGTGAATGGGGGGGGTTTGCTCTGTGTGTCCCCCCCCCTCCCCACGTGCTACCGGTGGGACTCGGTGTCCCGGCGGGCGCCGCGGGGCTGGTGCTGGCGGCACCCGATGACGTCGCGGCCGCCACCGGCTGAACAATGAATGTGCAAAACCCCCCCCCCCCCATAATTAGCACCGCCACCTTAACGAGGGAACGCTCATTAGGGACCTAATTAAGGACGCTGTGACAAGGCCCCCCCCTCCGGTTGTAACCCCCCCCCCCTTCAACACACACACACACACCCCGTGGTGCCGGTAGGGCCGGTTTGGTGACAGTGACGCATCAAATTGGAGGGGGGGGCGGCAGGCGCCTGGGCTGCCCTCCCCGGGGGGGGGGTTCGGGTTTCCCCCCCTTAAAGGGGGGAGTTTTGGTGTGCTCCCCCCCTTAAAAAGCTCTGGACCCCCCCAATACAACACATAATTCTCTTATAACCCCCCCCAAAATGATTTCAAAGCCCCAGTTTTAAAGCAATCCCCTCCAAAATAGGGGGGGCCATAGAAGAGAAAGAAGGGGGGGGTCTTACCAGGAATCACAACCAGTCCATCCTGGTCCCAGTCACTTGCCACGGGGTGGGGGAGGGAAGCCGGGTGCTACTGGAGGGAGGGCAAAATGTAGGGGTGGGTGAGGTCTTGGGGGGGCAGAAAGGATTTTGAAGGGGGGGGGTCTTGGGGGGTCAAACCGTGGGAGAGCAAAGGATGGAGAGAGAAGCCTAAGAAATGGGTCTAAATGAAGGGGGGGGGTAAATTATGGGGACCTGGGGGGGTTAAACCGCAGAAAACAAGTCCAAAAATGACAGAACAGGGTAAACCATGTGGTAAAACACGGAAAACAAATCCCAAAATCATTATACGGTATGAAATGGTTAAATTGGGGGGGACACCACAAACAGGACTGCTAAGTGTTAAGGATATTACAATGGGGGGGGCCCTAAACTACAGACGGGGTGGGTTAAACTGGAGCAAAGGGACCCCTAAATGACAAGGGGGGGCCTAAATTAAGAGAACCCCCTAAAAGGGATCCCCTAAATGCTTCGAGAGCCCCGGGGGGGGGGTGGGGCTAAGTGAAGGGAAGACCCAAAGGATGGCCCTTAAAGCATAAAGGGGGAGACTTAAAATATGGGGGGACACAACTAAAGCAGGAAAAGGAGCCCTGGAACATGGGGGGGAGGCTTAAAAGATGGGGAGAGACTAAATAATGGAAGAAAAATGCCGATGGAGGCCCTAAATCATAACCGGGAGCCCCTAAATTAAACAAGGGAGAGTCAAATAAATGGGAAAGGCCTAAAACACTCATAAAGAGCCTTAAATGAGAAAAAATAACGGGGGGGGGGGGAAGGGGGCCTCAGTCACGGAGGGGGGTAGAAGTGAAGGGGGGGGGGAGGCCGGCTCCGTCATGCGGGGCCCGCTCGTGTTCCCCCCCCCCCCAATACCCACAGCCGCGTTGAGGGCACCAGAGCCGCGGGTGGGCCGAGCCCCCCCTCCCCGTTCCCGCGCGGTACCTGCTAACAGGGGGCGGTGGAAGAACGGGGGAAGGGGACGGGGATGGGGGGGGTCAGCACCGGGCCCGGCCGCCGCCTGCCGCCGACATCTTACACAGAACCCCCGAGCCGCGGCCCCGCCGAGACCCCGCGAGAGCGCCGAGTCCCGCGAGAGCGCCGGGAGACGGGCGGGGAGGGGAGGGGGCGTGGCTTCGCTGACAGAAAGTGGGCGGGGCTACAGCGCTGCTGACCAATGGGAGAGAGTAGAGGTGGTGAAGTCTCGCGTGAGGGGAGGGGAAGGGAGTTATCGCGAGAGTTCATGAGGAGAATGGGGGATGGGGGGCACTCCCATTGAGCCCATCGTTATACGGGGAGGTGGAAAGAGGAACGGCGGAGCCCCCCCCCCCCCGCCATGGAGGAGCCAAACGTCCCCATCATCTCCCCCCACCGCCGGTAACGGCGCCCTCATTTCCCCCTTTTGCCATCCCCTCCGACACCGGCACTCACCGGCGGGCTGACGGACGAGATCTCGCGAGGCGGCCCCGAAGGCTCGCGAGAATGGGGCGGAGAAGAGGCGGGGACGGGACCGGTCCCGCCCCACCGGGAGTTACCGGAGGAGGGACACGCTGGGGGGGGGGTGGCGGAGAAGCGGAGGAGGAAATGGGCGGGGGGCAGCGCTGCCGCTCCCTCGGCGGCGGTAACGGCGGGTGGCGGCGGCGTGCGAGGGTCTCGCAGAGTACTGAGATGAAGCGAGATCTCGCGAGATCTCACCTGATGAGGGAGGGAGCGAGTGAGAGAAAGCGAAGTCTCGCGAGAGCTGAAAAGCAGCGCTCCCGCCCGTTACGCTCCTCGGAGATCTCGCGAGACTTCGCCGTCAACCCTGCGCGCGGCAGGCGGGGCCTGTCCACGTGACTTAGTTCACTGAATTTTAGTGATTTGGGGCATTTTTTGAGTTTCCTTTTTTTTATTCTAACAAATACAAAAGGGGGGGAGGGGCCGCGGCCTCCGGACACGCCTACAAAACCGGGGGCAGCCAATGGGAAGCGGCCCCGCCTCCCGTCGATCAACCTGAAAACACGTGGGGAGGGAGGAGAAATCCAGTCAGGGACCAATCAGAGAAAGCTCCGCCCCTTCTCCAGTCCAAGGGGGGGAGGTCGGCCTCCTCCAATCGCAGCGTCCAATGGGAGACAAAGTCCCGCCCACTCCTTGGCTGGCAGCCAATTGGATGGCGCGGGGAGTAGCGCGCCTCCACGAAGCCCCGCCCCTTTGTGGAAGGGGGGGTGTGATGCGCAGCCAAAGATGGGCGTGGCTTCCGCCTGGCCACGCCCCCTCAGTTCTATTAAGTCAGTTGTGGGGGCGTGGTCTCCACTCAGACAGGCCCCTGGGCGTGGCCAAATGTAACCGCGCCCCATCCCTTGCAGCTCATTGGCGGGGCGCGAGAGGGGGCGTGGCCTGATGTTTGCTCCGCCCTTGCGCGGGCGTGGCCAATCTCCTGGCCCCGCCCCTCCTCTTAAAGGAGCAGCTTCCCATTGCGATGGATCTTGAGGATCCTGCCCAGGCGCTGCTTGGCCGTGGCCAACCCCTTCTTGGGGCGCTTCCCTGCAATGAAGGGGGAGGGGTCGTTACCCCCAATGGCGACCACAGGGATGGGAAAGGCGGGGGGGCACAACCCAAACCCCATCCCCTTACCCTGTGCAGCCGCTGGGGGGGCGTGGGGGGCCCGGCGCTGGGTCAGGAACACTCCGGGGGCCATAGGGGTGGGCGCCCGCCCCGCTTGGGGCACCCCAAGGCCTGGCCCCCCCCCTCCAGGGCGAGCCGTGTACTCGTGGTCAGCCAGGCTGGGGGGTAGGGAGGCTCCGGGGGGGGCTCGACCTCGGGCTCAGGTTCGGGGTCCCCTTCGGGGTCCCCTTCGGGTTCCGGCTCCGGTTCCGGTTCTTCCTCTTCCTCTTCGTCCTCTTCTTCCTCCTCGGGGGAAGGGGGTGAGGGGGGGCGGCGCTTGGCTGGGCCCTTCCTGCGCTGCAGCTTCCGGTGCTCCTTTGGGGGGGGAGGGGGGTTAAGGGGTACCCCAATACACACACATTGGGAGAGCCAAAGACCCCCAACACCTCCCTTAGGGTCCCAACTGCACCCATTGACACCCCCTCACCGCCCCCCCTATTATCCCCTGACACCCCATAACTTCCCCTCCCGGCCCCCCAACTACCCCCTGAGCCCTCTTAACTGCCCCCCATCACCAAAACTCACCCTTGAACCCCTTAAATACCCCCCCCGATAGCCCCCCCCATTGGTACCTGCTGGGCCAGTTTGGCAGCGGCGGCCGCCAGCCCCGTCTCCACCGATGCCACCCTCGTCCCCTCCCGCACCGGGCGGCTCTGCCGGGGCAGCGAGGGGGTGACCCGGGCTGGGGGGAGGGGGGGGGGGAAGGAAGGGGGGGGACACGGTTATAGGGGGGGTAAAAGCACCCCTATAATGGGGGGAACCCCCCCAATTGGGGGGGACCACAAAGATCCCCCCCTAAAACCAACCCATCCCAAAGCAGCCAGAGATGGTAATAGAGACCCAAAGACCCCCCCAAACCCTCCCAGCCCCTATAAACCCCCAAACCCCATCTCTATAGGCGCCCCCCATCCCTATGTGCCCCCCCCAGCAAAGGGGGACGCCCCCCCCCACAACCTTTGGGGCTCCAAGGGGCATCGTCTGTGACCTTCTTCTTCTTGGGCAGTGATTTGAGGGCTGGATCGTCCTCATCTGACTCCAATGAGGGGTAAACTGGGGGGGGCAGGAGGTAAAGGAGGGGTAATATTAGGGGCTCTCCCCAAAATCTATGGAGACCCCCCCTCAATACCCCTTTGAGCCATTGGGGGTCACCCAGGGGCACCCCAAACCCTCAGGTCCCACTTAAATGCACCCTGAAATGCATGGAGACCCCCCCAAACCCAGCTCCAACCCCCCCCATAAGCACATCAACAGCTACAAAGGACCCCCCAAACCCCCTTTGAACCCCCCCAGAACCCTTGGAGACCCCCCCAAACCCAATGGGGACCCCCCCAAACCCCCTTTGAACCCCCCCAGAACCCTTTGGACCCCCCCAAACCCAATGGGGACCCCCCCAAACCCCCTTTGAACCGCCCCAAACCCCCTTTGGACCCCCCCCAAACCCAATGGGGACCCCCCTCAAACCCCCTTTGAACCCCCCCAAACCCCCTTTGGACCCCCCAAACCCAATGGGGACCCCTCCAAACCCCCTTTGAACCCCCCCAAACCCCCTTTGGGACCCCCCCCCCCAAACCCCCTTTGGACCCCCCCCAAACCCAATGAGGACTCCCCCAAACCCAATGGGGACCCCCCCAAACCCCCTTTGAACCCCCCCAAACCCCCTTTGAACCCCCCCCAAAACCCCCTTTGGACCCCCCCCAAACCCAATGAGGACCCCCCAAACCCCCTTTGAACCCCCCCCAAACCCCCTTTGGACCCCCCAAACCCAATGGGGACCCCCCCAAACCCCTTTTGAACCCCCCCAAACCCCCTTTGGACCCCCCAAACCCAATGGGGGACCCCCCCAAACCCCCTTTGAACCCCCCCAAACCCCCTTTGGACCCCCCAAACCCAATGGGGACCCCCCCAAACCCCCTTTGAACCCCCCCAAACCCCTTTGGACCCCTCAAACCCACTGGGGACCCCCCCAAACCCCTTTTGAACCCCCCCAAACCCCCTTTGGACCCCCCAAACCCAATGGGGACCCCCCCAAACCCCCTTTGAACCCCCCCAAACCCCCTTTGGACCCCCCAAACCCAATGGGGACCCCCCCAAACCCAATGGGGACCCCCCCAAACCCCCTTTGGACCCCCCAAACCCAATGGGGACCCCCCCCCAAACCCCCTTTGAACCCCCCCAAACCCCCTTTGGACCCCTCAAACCCACTGGGGACCCCCCCAAACCCCCTTTGAACCCCCCCAAACCCCTTTGGACCCCCCAAAGCCCCCTTTGGACCCTCAAACCCACTGGGGACCCCCCCAAACCCCTTTTGAACCCCCCCAAACCCCCTTTGGACCCCCCCAAACCCAATGGGGACCCCCCCAAACCCCCTCTGAACCCCCCAAAAACCCCCTTTGAACCCCCCCCAAAACCCCCTTTGGACCCCCCCAAACCCAATGGGGACCCCCCAAACCCCCTTTGAACCCCCCCAAACCCCCTTTGGACCCCCCCCAAACCCAATGGGGACCCCCCCAAACCCCCTCTGGCCTCCCCAGGCCGCACTCACTGTACTCGGCATCCTTGAAGCAAGCCCCCAGGCTGTCCTGCTCATCCAGGCTGGCCTCATCCTCGCTGTCCGTGCTCCGGGGGGCCGGGGGGGGGCGTCGGGGGCCCCCCCCTACGCCAGCAGGGCCCCCCCCGGCCCGCTCGGGGCCTGCCCCCCCCGCCCACCACGGGGGGGGGCCCAGGGGGGTGCCCGCGGGCAGGTTGGCCATGCACAGCATGCCCTGGATGGCCTCGCGCGTGCTGGGGGAGGCGGGGGCCTCGCTGCGGGGGGGCAATGGGGGTTAATGGGGGTCTATGGGGGATCTATGGGGGTTTATGGGGGTCTATGGGGGTTTATGGGAATCTATGGGGTCTATGGGGGGCAATGGGGGTCTATGGGGGATCTGTGGGTGTTTATGGGGGTCTATGGGGCTTAATGGGGATCTATGGGGGTTAATGGGGGTCTATGGGGGGATCTATGGGGGTCTATGGGGGATCTATGGGGGTTTATGGGGGTCTATGGGGGACCTGTGGGGGTCAATGGGGGTCTATGGGGGATCTATGGGGGTCTATGGGGATCTATGGGGGTTTATGGGGGTCTATGGGGCTTAATGGGGGTCTATGGGGGACCTGTGGGGGTCAATGGGGGATCTATGGGGGTTTATGGGGGTCTATGGGGGATCTATGGGGGTGTATGGGGGATCTATGAGGGTTTATGGGGATCTATGGGGGATCTATAGGGGTTTATGGGGGTTTATGGGGGTCTATGGGGGATCTATAGGGGTTTATGGGGGTCTATGGGGGATCTATAGGGGTCTATGGGGCTTAATGGGGGTTTATGGGGGATCTATAGGGGTTTATGGGGGTCTATGGGGGTTAATGGGGGTCTATGGGGGGTTTATGGGGTTTAACAGGGGTCTATGGGGGGTCTATAGAGGTTAATGGGCATCTATGGGGTTAATGGGGATCTATTGGGGTCTATGGGGTTAATGGGGGTCTATGGGGGTTAATGGGGTCTATGGGGATTAATGGGGTTAATGGGGGTCTATGGGGTTGATGAGGGGGGCACCCCACAAAGGAAGCCCCAGAGCACAAAGGGATCCCCCAAAATACACAGAGCCCCCCCCCCCCAATATGCTCTTGGGTAATTGGGACCCCCAACGTCAACGAGGGACCCCCCCCCAACAAAGCCCATGGGGACCCCCGAAAGCCAGCTCCAGCGCCCCCCCCCCATAAGCACATCAACATCTGCAAAGGAGCCCCCCAAACCCCATAAACCCCATGGTGACCCCCCCAACCCCCCTTTGGACCCCCCCATAACCACTTTTGGACCCCCCCAAGCCCTTGGTGCCCCCCCCACCTGAGCTGGGGGTACTCGGAGCCCCCCACTTGCCGACTGGCCTTGAGCAGGTCCAGGATCCCGGCAGCGCTGCCCCCGGCCCCCCCCTCCTCCTCCTCAGTGGTATAGTCCTCCTATGGGGGGGGAGGGGTTCAAACCCAGCCTTGGGACCCCAAAATAGCCCCAACCCCCCCCCAAATGCACCCCCCTGGCCCCACCGAGACCCCCCCAGTGCCCCCCCATTATCTCCCCCCAAACACCTCTGAATCCCCCCCAAACCCCCCCAGTGCCCCCCCACACCCCCACAAAACCCCCCCCGGGACACCCCCATAACCTCTATAGGACCCCCCCAAGTGCTCACCCCATTATCCCCCCCCCAAAACCCCTCTGAACCCCCCCCAAAGCCCCCCCTGGACCCCCCCATAACCTCTTTGAGACCCCCTCATTACCCCCCGAAACCCATCCGAACCCCCCCCAAAGCCCCCCAATGCCCCCCCAGACCCCAACCCCCCCCCCCCCCGGACCCCCCCCAAGCCCCCCATAACCCCTCTGGGACCCCCCCCGGCCCCCCCCTCACCTCGATGTCGAAGTCGACCTCCCCCGGCTCCCGCACGCGGTTGGGGTCAGAGCAGGGCTTGGCCCGGGGCAGCTTCCGGGGGAGCCCTGGGGGGGGGGGGGGGGGATTTGGGGGTCACCAAAGGGGGGACCCCCCCCAACACCCCCAAATGGGGGGGGCAATGGGTTAAAAGTGGATTGGGGTGAAGGGGGGGATCCAAGGGGGGGGCACCCCAAAAGTGGGGGGGGGGTTAATGGGGGATAAGAGGAGATGGGGAGAGATTTGGGGGTGATGGGGGGGGCCCTGATATGGGGGGGTTATGGGGTGCCCAAAGTCGGGGGGGGCAAGGGAGGTATTGGGGTGCCCATGGGGACGGTGCAAGGGGGGTATTAGGGTGCCAATGGGGGGTATTGGGGTTCAATGGGGGGGTATTGGGGTGCAATGGGATGGTATTGGGGTGCAATAGGGGTGCAATGGAGGGTGTTGGGGTTCAATAGGAGCTATTGGGGTACAATAGGGGTGCAATGGGTGCTATTGGGGTGTAATGGGGGTTATTGGGTTGCAATAGGGGTGCAACGGGGGGTGTTGGGGTGCAACGGGGGGGTATTGGGGTGCAATGGGAGGTATTGGGGTGTAATGGGGGTTATTGGGTTGCAATAGGGGTGCAATGGGGGGTGTTGGGGTGCAATGGGTGCTATTGGGGTGCAATGGGGGGGTATTGGGTTGCAATAGGGGAGCAATGGGGGGGCGTTGAGGTGCAACGGGAGGGCATTAGGGTGCAATGGGTGCTATTGGGGTGCAATGGGGGTACTGGGGTGCAATGGGGGGGTACTGGGGTGCAATGGGAGCTATTGGGGTGCAATGGGGGGGTATTGGGGTGCAACGGGGGGGCATTAGGGTGCAATGGGTGCTATTGGGGTGCAATGGGTGCTATTGGGGTGCAATGGGGGGGTACTGGGGTGCAATGGGTGCTATTGGGGTGCAACGGGGGGGCATTGGGGTGCAATGGGTGCTATTGGGGTGCAACGGGGGGGTATTGGGGTGCAATGGGTGCTATTGGGGTGCAACGGGGGGTATTGGGGTGCAATGGGTGCTATTGGGGTGCAACGGGGGGGCATTGGGGTGCAATGGGTGCTATTGGGGTGCAACGGGGGGGCATTGGGGTGCAATGGGTGCTATTGGGGTGCAACGGGGGGGTATTGGGGTGCAATGGGTGCTATTGGGGTGCAACGGGGGGGCATTGGGGTGCAATGAGTGCTATTGGGGTGCAACGGGGGGGTATTGGGGTGCAATGGGGGGGCATTAGGGTGCAACGGGGGGGCATTAGGGTGCAATGGGTGCTATTGGGGTGCAATGGGGGTACTGGGGTGCAATGGGGGGGTACTGGGGTGCAATGGGAGCTATTGGGGTGCAATGGGGGGGTATTGGGGTGCAACGGGGGGCATTAGGGTGCAATGGGTGCTATTGGGGTGCAATGGGGGTACTGGGGTGCAATGGGGGGGTACTGGGGTGCAATGGGAGCTATTGGGGTGCAATGGGGGGGTATTGGGGTGTAATGGGATGGGATTGGGGTGCAATAGGGGTGCAACAGGCGGTATTGGGGTGCAATGGGAGCTATTGGGGTGCAATGGGGGTGCAACGGGGGGGCATTGGGGTGCAATGGGTGCTATTGGGGTGCAACAGGGGGTATTGGGGTGCAATGGGTGCTATTGGGGTGCAATGGGGGGGTATTGGGGTGCAATGGGTGCTATTGGGGTGCAATGGGGGGGTATTGGGGTGCAATGGGTGCTATTGGGGTGCAATGGGGGGGTATTGGGGTGCAATGGGTGCTATTGGGGTGCAACGGGGGGGTATTGGGGTGCAATGGGTGCTATTGGGGTGCAACGGGGGGGTATTGGGGTGCAATGGGTGCTATTGGGGTGCAATGGGGGGGTATTGGGGTGCAATGGGTGCTATTGGGGTGCAATGGGGGGGCGCAAGGGGGGTCCCTTCTCACGGGGCAGGCGCCGGGGGCCGCGCCGGGGGGGGTCTCATCAATCTGCAAATCCTCCTCGGAGTCCAGGTCCAGGGGGGGGCTGGGGGGGAGCAGGGGGGGGACGGGGGCACTCGGGACCCCCCGCAACGGGCTCCTGGGCGGCTGCGACGAGACCTGGGGGGGGGGAGGGGGCCAGAAGAGGGGGGGGGGGGGTCAGTGGGGACCCCCTGAACCCCATCTGAGACCTGCCCAGTGCCCCCCCCAGCCCCCCCCTCACCGAGCTCCCCCATTGGCCAGCAGGATTTGGGGGTCCCCTTCGGAATCAGGATCCGTCTCCTCCGGGCTGGAACTGGGGGGTCCAACTGGGGGGGGGGGGGGGGGGTGTGGAAACCACCATTAATGGGGTCCCCCCCAAACCCCCCCCCCCATATCCCCTCCTCCCCCCCCCCTCACCTCCTCCTCCTCCTCCTCCTCCTGGGGGGGTTTGGGGGCCTCCCCCTCATCGGGGGGGCGCAGGGGGGGGGGGGGGCTTGCGGGGGCCC
>NW_027664221.1:0-39172 GCF_963264785.1 Psittacula echo | reverse complement strand
ATTCCCCCCTTTCACCCCCAAATCCCCTCCTTTCACCCCCAAATCCCCCCTTTCACCCCCAAGTCCCCCCCTTTCACCCCCAAATCCCCCCTTTTACCCCCAAATCCCCCCCTTTCACCCCCAAATCCCCCCCTTTTACACCCAAATCCCCCCCTTTTCAGCTCTAAAGGCCCCAAAAGGCCCCAATTCCACCTCCGAGCGGCTCAGGAGGGGCCGGTTCCCCCCCCAATGCCCCCAATGCCCCCAATTGCCCCAATTGCCCCAATTGCCCCAATGCCCCCAATTACCCCAATGCCCTCAATTACCCCAATGCCCCCAATTACCCCAATTGCCCCAATTGCCCCAATGCCCCCAATTGCCCCAATGCCCCCAATTACCCCAATGCCCTCAATTACCCCAATGCCCCCAATTGCCCCAATTGCCCCAATGCCCCCAATTACCCCAATGCCCCCAATTACCCCAATGCCCTCAATTGCCCCAATGCCCCCAATTACCCCAATGCCCCCAATGCCCCCAATTGCCCCAATGCCCCCAATTACCCCAATGCCCTCAATTGCCCCAATGCCCCCAATTACCCCAATGCCCTCAATTACCCCAATGTCCCCCAATTACCCCAATGCCCTCAATTACCCCAATGCCCCCAATTGCCCCAATTACCCCAATTGCCCCAATGCCCTCAATTGCCCCAATGCCCCCAATTACCCCAATGCCCTCAATTACCCCAATGCCCCCAATTACCCCAATGCCCTCAATTACCCCAATGCCCTCAATTACCCCAATTACCCCAATGCCCTCAATTACCCCAATGCCCCCAATTACCCCAATGCCCTCAATTACCCCAATTGCCCCAATTACCCCAATTGCCCCAATGCTCCCAATTACCCCAATGCCCCCAATTGCCCCAATGCCCCCAATTGCCCCAATGCCCCCAATTACCCCAATGACCTCAATTACCCCAATTACCCCAATTGCCCTCAATTGCCCCAATGCCCCCAATTACGCCAATGCCCCCAATTACCCCAATGCCCCCAATTGCCCCAATGCCCTCAATTACCCCAATTACCCCAATTGCCCTCAATTACCCCAATTGCCCTCAATTGCCCCAATGCCCCCAATTACGCCAATGCCCCCAATTGCCCCAATGCCCCCAATTGCCCCAATGCCCCCAATGCCCCCAATTGCCCCAATGCCCCCAATTACCCCAATGCCCTCAATTGCCCCAATGCCCCCAATTACCCCAATTACCCCAATGCCCTCAATTGCCCCAATGCCCCCAATTACCCCAATGCCCTCAATTACCCCAATGTCCCCCAATTACCCCAATGCCCTCAATTACCCCAATGCCCTCAATTGCCCCAATTACCCCAATTGCCCCAATGCCCTCAATTGCCCCAATGCCCTCAATTACCCCAATGCCCCCAATTACCCCAATGCCCTCAATTACCCCAATGCCCCCAATTACCCCAATGCCCCCAATTACCCCAATGCCCCCAATTACCGCAATTACCCCAATTACCCCAATGCCCTCCATTACCCCAATGCCCCCAATTACCCCAATGCCCTCAATTACCCCAATGCCCTCAATTACCCCAATTACCCCAATGCCCTCAATTACCCCAATTGCCCCAATTACCCCAATTGCCCCAATGCCCCCAATTACCCCAATGCCCCCAATTACCCCAATGCCCTCAATTACCCCAATTGCCCCAATGCCCCCAATTGCCCCAATGCCCCCAATTACCCCAATGCCCCCAATTGCCCCAATGCCCCCAATTACCCCAATGACCTCAATTACCCCAATTACCCCAATTGCCCTCAATTGCCCCAATGCCCCCAATTACGCCAAAGCCCCCAATTGCCCCAATGCCCCCAATTGCCCCAATGCCCTCAATTACCCCAATTACCCCAATTGCCCTCAATTACCCCAATTGCCCCCAATTGCCCCAATGCCCTCAATTACCCCAATTGCCCTCAATTGCCCCAATGCCCCCAATTACCCCAATGCCCCCAATTGCCCCAATGCCCCCCACTGCCCCCAGGAAAGGGAAGGCCGCGGCCGCGCTCTCGGGCTCTGGTTCATTGTTGGGGGGGGGGGGTGTTCAGCGGCGCTGGGGCAGGCAGAGGCCCCCGTGCGGCCGCGCACGCGCACTGCCGGCCTTGCAGGCGCAGCGGAAGGAGCCGCTCGTGTTCACGCAGCGCTCCCGGTCCTGGCGGCAGCGCAGGGCGGCGCGGCCCGGCTCGCGGCACTCGTCCACGTCTGCGGGCGGGGAGAGCCCGACACAGAGACGGCGAGGGCACAATGGGGACAATGGGGACACATGGGGACAATGGGGACACATGGGGACCCATAGAGACCCATAGAGACCAGAGAGACCATAGAGACCATAGAGACCATAGAGACCATAGAGACCATAGAGACCATAGAGACCATAGAGACCATAGAGACCATAGAGACCATAGAGACCATAGAGACCATAGAGACCATAGAGACCATAGAGACCATAGAGACCCATAGAGACCATAGAGACCATAGAGACCATAGAGACCCATAGAGACCATAGAGACCATAGAGACCCATAGAGACCATAGAGACCATAGAGACCATAGAGACCCATAGAGACCAGAGAGACCATAGAGACCATAGAGACCCATAGAGACCATAGAGACCATAGAGACCATAGAGACCATAGAGACCCATAGAGACCATAGAGACCATAGAGACCATAGAGACCCATAGAGACCATAGAGACCATAGAGACCCATAGAGACCATAGAGACCATAGAGACCATAGAGACCCATAGAGACCCATAGAGACCATAGAGACCATAGAGACCATAGAGACCATAGAGACCCATAGAGACCATAGAGACCATAGAGACCCATAGAGACCATAGAGACCCATAGAGACCCATAGAGACCATAGAGACCCATAGAGACCATAGAGACCATAGAGACCCATAGAGACCATAGAGACCATAGAGACCATAGAGACCCATAGAGACCCATAGAGACCCATAGAGACCATAGAGACCCATAGAGACCCATAGAGACCAGAGAGACCATAGAGACCCCATAGAGACCCCATAGAGACCCCATAGAGACCATAGAGACCATAGAGACCCATAGAGACCATAGAGACCATAGAGACCATAGAGACCCATAGAGACCATAGAGACCAGAGAGACCATAGAGACCCCATAGAGACCCCATAGAGACCCCATAGAGACCATAGAGACCATAGAGACCCATAGAGACCATAGAGACCATAGAGACCATAGAGACCCATAGAGACCATAGAGACCATAGAGACCATAGAGACCCATAGAGACCATAGAGACCAGAGAGACCATAGAGACCCCATAGAGACCCCATAGAGACCCCATAGAGACCATAGAGACCATAGAGACCCATAGAGACCATAGAGACCATAGAGACCCATAGAGACCATAGAGACCATAGAGACCATAGAGACCCATAGAGACCATAGAGACCATAGAGACCAATAGAGACCATAGAGACCCATAGAGACCCATAGAGACCATAGAGACCCATAGAGACCCATAGAGACCCATAGAGACCATGGAGACCCATAGAGACCCATAGAGACCATAGAGACCCATAGAGACCATAGAGACCATAGAGACCAATAGAGACCATAGAGACCCATAGAGACCCATAGAGACCATAGAGACCCATAGAGACCATAGAGACCATAGAGACCATAGAGACCATAGAGACCCATAGAGACCCATAGAGACCATAGAGACCCATAGAGACCCATAGAGACCCATAGAGACCATGGAGACCCATAGAGACCATAGAGACCCATAGAGACCATAGAGACCATAGAGACCATAGAGACCCCATAGAGACCATAGAGACCCATAGATACCATAGAGACCATAGAGACCCCATAGAGACCCATAGAGACCATAGAGACCATAGAGACCTATAGAGACCATAGAGACCATAGAGACCCATAGAGACCCATAGAGACCAGAGAGACCCATAGAGACCATAGAGACCATAGAGACCATAGAGACCATAGAGACCATAGAGCCCCATAGAGACCATAGAGACCATAGAGACCCATAGAGACCCCATAGAGACCATAGAGACCCATAGAGACCATAGAGACCATAGAGACCATAGAGCCCCATAGAGACCCATAGAGACCATAGAGACCATAGAGACCCCATAGAGACCATAGAGACCCATAGAGACCATAGAGACCATAGAGCCCATAGAGACCATAGAGACCATAGAGACCATAGAGACCATAGATACCATAGAGCCCCATAGAGACCATAGAGACCATAGAGACCCATAGAGACCCATAGAGACCAGAGAGACCCATAGAGACCCATAGAGACCATAGAGACCCATAGAGACCATAGAGACCCATAGAGAGAGACCCATAGAGACCATAGAGACCCATAGAGACCATAGAGACCATAGAGACCCATAGAGAGAGACCCATAGAGACCCATAGAGACCATAGAGACCATAGAGACCATAGAGACCAGAGAGACCAGAGAGACCATAGAGACCCATAGAGACCATAGAGACCATAGAGACCCATAGAGACCCATAGAGACCATAGAGACCCATAGAGACCATAGAGACCATAGAGACCCATAGAGACCATAGAGACCCATAGAGACCATAGAGACCATAGAGACCCATAGAGACCCATAGAGACCATAGAGACCATAGAGACCATAGAGACCCATAGAGACCATAGAGACCATAGAGACCCATAGAGACCATAGAGACCATAGAGACCCATAGAGACCATAGAGACCATAGAGACCCATAGAGAGAGACCCATAGAGACCCATAGAGACCATAGAGACCCATAGAGACCATAGAGACCATAGAGACCCATAGAGACCCACAGAGACCATAGAGACCCATAGAGACCCATAGAGACCATAGAGACCCATAGAGACCCCATAGAGACCCCATAGAGACCCATAGAGACCATAGAGACCCATAGAGCCCCATAGAGCCCCATAGAGCCCCATAGAGACCATAGAGACCATAGAGACCCATAGAGACCCATAGAGACCATAGAGACCCATAGAGACCATAGAGACCCATAGAGACCCATAGAGCCCCATAGAGACCCATAGAGACCATAGAGACCCATAGAGACCCATAGAGACCCATAGAGACCATAGAGACCCATAGAGCCCCATAGAGACCCATAGAGACCATAGAGACCCATAGAGACCCATAGAGACCATAGAGACCCATAGAGACCAGAGAGAGAGACCATAGAGATCCTATAGATGCCCCATAGACACCCATAGGCACCCCACAGACACCCCATAGTCACCCATTAGCACCCCATAGACACTCATAGACACCCATAGACACCCTTTGACACCCCACAGACACCCATAGACACCCATAAACACCCATTAGCACCCCATAGACACCCCATAGACACCCACAGACACCCATAGACACACATTGACACCCCACAGACACCCATAGCCACCCATTAGCACCCCATAGACACCCATGGACACCCATTAGCACCCCATAGACACCCATAGACACCCTTTGACACCCCATAGACACCCATGGACACCCATTAGCACCCCACAGACACCCATAGACACCCTTTGACACCCCATAGACACCCATTGACACCCCACAGGCACCCATAGACACCCATTGACACCCCATAGACACCCATAGACACCCATAAACACCCATTAGCACCCCATAGACACCCCATAGACACCCATAGACACCCATTAGCACCCCATAGACACCCCATAGCCACCCATAGACACCCATAGCCATCCATTAGCACCCCATAGACACCCCATAGACACCCCATAGACACCCATAGCCACCCATTAGCACCCCATAGACACCCATAGACACCCCATAGACACCCATAGACACCCATAGCCATCCATTAGCACCCCATAGACACCCATAGACACCCCATAGACACCCACAGACACCCATAGACACCCCATAGACACCCATAGCCACCCATTGACACCCCATAGACACCCATAGACACCCATAGCCACCCATTAGCACCCCACAGACACCCATAGACACCCCATAGACACCCATAGACACCCATAGCCATCCATTAGCACCCATAGCCACCCATTAGCACCCCATGGACACCCATAAACACCCATTAGCACCCCATAGACACCCATTAGCACCCCATAGACCCCCATAGCCATCCATAGACACCCATTAGCACCTCATAGACCCCCATAGCCACCCATAGACACCCATTAGCACCCCATAGACCCCCACAGCCACCCATTAGCACCCCACAGACCCCCATAGACACCCCATAGACCCCCATAGACACCCATTAGCACCCCATAGACACCCATAGACACCCATTAGCACCCCATAGACACCCATGGACACCCATTGACACCCCACAGACACCCCACAGACACCCCATAGACACCCATAGACACCCATAGACACCCATTAGCACCCCATAGACACCCATGGACACCCATTGACACCCCACAGACACCCCACAGACACCCCATAGACACCCCATAGACACCCATAGAAACCCTTTGACACCCCATAGACACCCCATAGACCCCCATAGACACCCATTAGCACCCCATAGACCCCCATAGAAACCCATTAGCACCCCACAGACACCCCACAGACACCCCATAGACACCCCATAGACACCCTTTGACACCCCACAGACACCCCATAGACACCCCATAGACACCCATAGACACCCATTAGCACCCCATAGACACCCATGGACACCCATTGACACCCCACAGACACCCCACAGACACCCCATAGACACCCCATAGACACCCTTTGACACCCCACAGACACCTCATAGACACCCATAGACACCCTTTGACACCCCACAGACACCCCATAGACACCCCATAGACACCCCATAGACACCCTTTGACACCCCACAGACACCCCATAGACACCCCATAGACACCCTTTGACACCCCACAGACACCCCACAGACACCCCATAGACACCCCATAGACACCCATAGAAACCCTTTGACACCCCATAGACACCCCATAGACCCCCATAGACACCCATTAGCACCCCATAGACACCCATAGACACCCATTAGCACCCCACAGACACCCCACAGACACCCCATAGACACCCCATAGACACCCTTTGACACCCCACAGACACTCCATAGACACCCATAGACACCCTTTGACACCCCACAGACACCCCATAGACACCCCATAGACACCCATAGAAACCCTTTGACACCCCACAGACACCCCACAGACACCCCATAGACACCCCATAGACACCCATAGAAACCCTTTGACACCCCATAGACACCCCATAGACCCCCATAGACACCCATTAGCACCCCATAGAGCCCCATAGACACCCATTAGCACCCCACAGACACCCCACAGACACCCCATAGACACCCCATAGACACCCTTTGACACCCCATAGACACCCCATAGACACCCATAGAAACCCTTTGACACCCCACAGACACCCCATAGACCCCCATAGCCACCCATACACACCCATTAGCACCCCATAGACACCCCACAGACACCCCATAGACACCCATAGACACCCTTTGACACCCCACAGACACCCCACAGACACCCCATAGACACCCCATAGACACCCATAGACACCCCATAGACCCCCATAGACACCCATTACCACCCCATAGACACTCCACAGACACCCCATAGACACCCATTGACACCCCACAGACACCCCATAGACACCCATTGACACCCCACAGACACCCCATAGACACCCATTGACACCCCACAGACACCCCATAGACACCCATAGAAACCCTTTGACACCCCACAGACACCCCATAGACACCCATAGCCACCCATAGACACCCATAGACACCCCACAGACACCCCATAGACACCCATTGACACCCCACAGACACCCCATAGCCACCCATAGCCACCCATAGCCACCCATAGACCCCCATAGACACCCCATAGACACCCCACAGACACCCCATAGACACCCCATAGACACCCATAGAAACCCTTTGACACCCCATAGACACCCCATAGCCACCCATAGACCCCCATAGCCCCCCCCTGGCCCCCCAAGCCCGGCGGGGGGCGCTCACCCAGGCAGCGGGTGCGGGCGGGGTCCGGCTGGAAGCCGGGGGGGCAATGGCAGCCCCAGGCCGGGATGGGCCGGAGGCAGAGCCCCCCCCCGGGGCACGGGCACTCGGCTGAGTCCTCCTCGGAGCTCTCCTCACCTGGGGGGGGAACGGGGGGGCCTGGGCCAGGGTCTGCGGGCTCGGGGGGGGGCCTTGGGGGGGCCTGGGGGGTCCCATTGGGTGGGTTCCATTGGGGGGTTCCATTGGGGGTTCCATTGGGGGTTCCCATTGGGGGGGTTCCATTGGGGGGTTCCATTGGGGGGGTTCCATTGGGGGGCCCATTGGGGGTTCCATTGGGGGGTCCCATTGGGGGGTTCTATTGGGGGGGTTCTATTGGGGGGCCCATTGGGGGTTCCATTGGGGGGTCCCATTGGGGGGTTCTATTGGGGGGGTTCTATTGGGGGGCCCATTGGGGGTTCCATTGGGGGGTCCCATTGGGGGGTTCTATTGGGGGGCCCATTGGGGGTCCTATTGGGGGTCCATTGGGGGGTTCCATTGGGGGGTCCCATTGGGGGTTCCATTGGGGGTTCTATTGGGGGTCCTATTGGGGGGTTCCATTGGGGGTTCCATTGGGGGTCCCATTGGGGGGTTCTATTGGGGGTTCCATTGGGGGTTCCATTGGGGGGTTCCATTGGGGGTTCTATTGGGGGTTCTATTGGGGGGTCCCATTGGGAGGTTCCATTGGGGGGTTCCATTGGGGGTTCCATTGGGGGTTCTATTGGGGGGTTCCATTGGGGGTTCCATTGGGGGGTTCCATTGGGGGTTCCATTGGGGGGTTCCATTGGGGGGTTCCATTGGGGGTTCTATTGGGGGTTCCATTGGGGGTTCTATTGGGGGGTTCCATTGGGGGGGTTCCATTGGGGGTTCCATTGGGGGTTCTATTGGGGGTTCCATTGGGGGTTCTATTGGGGGGTTCCATTGGGGGGGTTCCATTGGGGGGTTCCATTGGGGGTTCTATTGGGGGGTCCCATTGGGAGGTTCCATTGGGGGGTTCCATTGGGGGGTCCCCTTGGGGGTCCCTTTGGGGGGTCCCATTGGGGGGTGCTGGGGCCCCACCTCGGCGCGGCCCCCCCAGCGCCAAGGGGCTGACGTCCCAGAAGGAATTGCTCTCGCTCTGCGAGGACGAGCACTGGAGGCCTAGGGGGGGGCAGAGCTCAGCCCCACAGCCCCCACCCCACAGAGCCCCCCATGCCCCATAGAGCCCCCCATTGCCCATAGAGCCCCCATTGCCCCATAGCCCCCATTGCCCATAGAGCTCCCATTGCCCATAGAGCCCCCATTGCCCATAGAGCCCCCCATGCCCCATAGAGCTCCCATTGCCCATAGAGCCCCCATTGCCCCATAGCCCCCATTGCCCATAGAGCCCCCATGCCCCATAGAGCCCCCCATTGCCCATAGAGCCCCCATTACCCATAGAGCTCCCATTGCCCATAGAGCCCCCCATGCCCCATAGAGCCCCCATTGCCCATAGAGCTCCCATTGCCCATAGAGCCCCCATTGCCCATAGAGCCCCCCATGCCCCATAGAGCCCCCATTGCCCATAGAGCCCCCCATTGCCCCATAGCCCCCATTGCCCATAGAGCCCCCATTGCCCATAGAGCCCCCCATTGCCCATAGAGCTCCCCATGCCCCATAGAGCTCCCATTGCCCATAGAGCCCCCCATTGCCCATAGAGCTCCCATTGCCCATAGAGCCCCCCATTGCCCATAGAGCCCCCATTGCCCATAGAGCCCCCATTGCCCCATAGCCCCCATTGCCCATAGAGCCCCCCATTGCCCATAGAGCTCCCATTGCCCATAGAGCCCCCCATGCCCCATAGAGCTCCCATTGCCCATAGAGCCCCCCATTGCCCATAGAGCCCCCATTGCCCATAGAGCCACCATTGCCCATAGAGCCCCCCATGCCCCGTAGAGCTCCCATTGCCCATAGAGCCCCCATTGCCCATAGAGCCCCCCATGCCCCGTAGAGCTCCCATTGCCCATAGAGCCCCCATTGCCCATAGAGCCCCCCATTGCCCATAGAGCCCCCATTGCCCTATAGAGCCCCCATTGCCCATAGAGCCCCCCATTGCCCATAGAGCCCCCATGCCCCATAGAGCCCCCCATTGCCCATAGAGCCCCCATTGCCCCATAGCCCCCCATTGCCCATAGAGCCCCCATTGCCCATAGAGCCCCCCATGCCCCATAGAGCTCCCATTGCCCATAGAGCCCCCATTGCCCATAGAGCCCCCCATGCCCCATAGAGCTCCCATTGCCCATAGAGCCCCCATGCCCCATAGAGCTCCCATTGCCCATAGAGCCCCCATTGCCCATAGAGCCCCCCATGCCCCATAGAGCTCCCATTGCCCATAGAGCCCCCATGCCCCGTAGAGCTCCCATTGCCCATAGAGCCCCCATTGCCCATAGAGCCCCCCATGCCCCGTAGAGCTCCCATTGCCCATAGAGCCCCCATTGCCCATAGAGCCCCCCATTGCCCATAGAGCCCCCATTGCCCTATAGAGCCCCCATTGCCCATAGAGCCCCCCATTGCCCATAGAGCCCCCATTGCCCATAGAGCCCCCCATTGCCCATAGAGCCCCCATTGCCCCATAGCCCCCCATTGCCCATAGAGCCCCCATTGCCCATAGAGCCCCCCATGCCCCATAGAGCTCCCATTGCCCATAGAGCCCCCATTGCCCATAGAGCCCCCCATGCCCCATAGAGCTCCCATTGCCCATAGAGCCCCCATGCCCCATAGAGCTCCCATTGCCCATAGAGCCCCCATGCCCCATAGAGCTCCCATTGCCCATAGAGCCCCCCATGCCCCATAGAGCCCCCATTGCCCATAGAGCCCCCATGCCCCATAGAGCTCCCATTGCCCATAGAGCCCCCATTGCCCATAGAGCCCCCATTGCCCATAGAGCTCCCATTTCCCATAGAGCCCCTCATTGCCCATAGAGCCCCCATTGCCCATAGAGCCCCCATTGCCCATAGAGCCCCCATTGCCCATAGAGCTCCCATTGCCCCATAGCCCCCATTGCCCATAGAGCCCCCATTGCCCATAGAGCCCCCATTGCCCCATAGCCCCCATTGCCCATAGAGCCCCCACTGCCCATAGAGCTCCCATTGCCCATAGAGCCCCCCATGCCCCATAGAGCCCCCATTGCCCATAGAGCCCCCATTGCCCATAGAGCCCCCCATGCCCCATAGAGCTCCCATTGCCCATAGAGCCCCCATTGCCCATAGAGCCCCCATTGCCCATAGAGCTCCCCATTGCCCATAGAGCTCCCATTGCCCATAGAGCCCCCATTGCCCATAGAGCCCCCATTGCCCCATAGCCCCCATTGCCCATAGAGCCCCCATTGCCCATAGAGCCCCCCATTGCCCATAGAGCCCCCATTGCCCATAGAGCCCCCCATTGCCCATAGAGCCCCCATTGCCCCATAGCCCCCCATTGCCCATAGAGCCCCCATTGCCCATAGAGCCCCCCATGCCCCATAGAGCTCCCATTGCCCATAGAGCCCCCATTGCCCATAGAGCCCCCCATGCCCCATAGAGCTCCCATTGCCCATAGAGCCCCCATTACCCATAGAGCTCCCATTGCCCATAGAGCCCCCATGCCCCATAGAGCTCCCATTGCCCATAGAGCCCCCCATGCCCCATAGAGCCCCCATTGCCCATAGAGCCCCCATGCCCCATAGAGCTCCCATTGCCCATAGAGCCCCCATTGCCCATAGAGCCCCCATTGCCCATAGAGCTCCCATTGCCCATAGAGCCCCTCATTGCCCATAGAGACCCCCATTGCCCATAGAGCCCCCCATTGCCCATAGAGCCCCCATTGCCCATAGAGCTCCCCATTGCCCATAGAGCCCCCCATTGCCCATAGAGCCCCCATGCCCCATAGAGCTCCCATTGCCCATAGAGCTCCCCATTGCCCATAGAGCTCCCCATTGCCCATAGAGCCCCCATTGCCCATAGAGCTCCCCATTGCCCATAGAGCCCCCATTGCCCATAGAGCCCCCCATTGCCCATAGAGCCCCCCATTGCCCATAGAGCCCCCATTGCCCATAGAGCTCCCCATTGCCCATAGAGCCCCCATTGCCCATAGAGCCCCCATTGCCCATAGAGCTCCCCATTGCCCATAGAGCCCCCATTGCCCATAGAGCCCCCCATTGCCCATAGAGCCCCCATTGCCCATAGAGCTCCCCATTGCCCATAGAGCCCCCATTGCCCATAGAGCCCCCATTGCCCATAGAGCCCCCATTGCCCCATAGCCCCCATTGCCCATAGAGCCCCCATTGCCCATAGAGCCCCCCATGCCCCATAGAGCTCCCATTGCCCATAGAGCCCCCCATGCCCCATAGAGCCCCCATTGCCCATAGAGCCCCCCATTGCCCATAGAGCCCCCATTGCCCATAGAGCCCCCCATTGCCCATAGAGCCCCCCATGCCCCATAGAGCTCCCATTGCCCATAGAGCCCCCATGCCCCATAGAGCTCCCATTGCCCATAGAGCCCCCATGCCCCATAGAGTTCCCATTGCCCATAGAGCCCCCCATGCCCCATAGAGCTCCCATTGCCCATAGAGCCCCCATGCCCCATAGAGTTCCCATTGCCCATAGAGCCCCCATGCCCCATAGAGTTCCCATTGCCCATAGAGCCCCCCATGCCCCATAGAGCCCCCATTGCCCATAGAGCCCCCATGCCCCATAGAGCTCCCATTGCCCATAGAGCCCCCCATGCCCCATAGCCCCCCATTGCCCATAGAGCCCCCATTGCTCATAGAGCTCCCATTGCCCATAGAGCCCCCATGCCCCATAGAGCCCCCATTGCCCATAGAGCCCCCATTGCCCATAGAGCTCCCATTGCCCATAGAGCCCCCATGCCCCATAGAGCCCCCATTGCCCATAGAGCTCCCATTGCCCATAGAGCCCCCATTGCCCATAGAGCCCCCATTGCCCATAGAGCCCCCCATGCCCCATAGAGCTCCCATTGCCCATAGAGCCCCCATGCCCCATAGAGCTCCCATTGCCCATAGAGCCCCCATTGCCCATAGAGCCCTCATTGCCCATAGAGCTCCCATTGCCCATAGAGCCCCCATTGCCCATAGAGCTCCCATTCCCCATAGAGCCCCCCATGCCCCATAGAGCCCCCATTGCCCATAGAGCCCCCCATTGCCCATAGAGCTCCCATTGCCCATAGAGCCCCCATGCCCCATAGCCCCCCATTGCTCATAGAGCCCCCCATTGCCCATAGAGCCCCCATTGCCCATAGAGCCCCCCATTGCCCATAGAGCCCCCCATGCCCCATAGAGCTCCCATTGCCCATAGAGCCCCCATTGCCCCATAGCCCCCATTGCCCATAGAGCCCCCATTGCCCATAGAGCTCCCATTGCCCATAGAGCCCCCCATGCCCCATAGAGCCCCCATTGCCCATAGAGCCCCCATTGCCCATAGAGCTCCCATTGCCCATAGAGCCCCCCATTGCCCATAGAGCCCCCATTGCCCATAGAGCCCCCATTGCCCATAGAGCTCCCATTGCCCATAGAGCCCCCCATTGCCCATAGAGCTCCCATTGCCCATAGAGCCCCCATTGCCCATAGAGCCCCCCATTGCCCATAGAGCCCCCATTGCCCATAGAGCTCCCATTGCCCATAGAGCCCCCCATGCCCCATAGCCCCCCATTGCCCATAGAGCTCCCATTGCCCATAGAGCCCCCATTGCCCATAGAGCCCCCCATGCCCCATAGAGCCCCCATTGCCCATAGAGCCCCCATTGCCCATAGAGCCCCCATTGCCCATAGAGCCCCCATTGCCCCATAGCCCCCATTGCCCATAGAGCCCCCATTGCCCATAGAGCCCCCCATTGCCCATAGAGCCCCCATTGCCCCATAGCCCCCATTGCCCATAGAGCCCCCATTGCCCATAGAGCCCCCATTGCCCCATAGCCCCCATTGCCCCATAGAGCTCCCATTGCCCATAGAGCCCCCCATTGCCCATAGAGCTCCCATTGCCCATAGAGCCCTCATTGCCCATAGAGCCCCCATTGCCCATAGAGCCCCCCATTGCCCATAGAGCCCCCATTGCCCCATAGCCCCCATTGCCCATAGAGCCCCCCATTGCCCATAGAGCTCCCATTGCCCATAGAGCCCCCCATGCCCCATAGAGCTCCCATTGCCCATAGAGCCCCCCATTGCCCATAGAGCTCCCATTGCCCATAGAGCCCCCCATGCCCCATAGAGCCCCCATTGCCCATAGAGCCCCCATTGCCCATAGAGCCCCCCATGCCCCATAGAGCCCCCATTGCCCATAGAGCCCCCCATTGCCCATAGAGCCCCCCATGCCCCATAGAGCTCCCATTGCCCATAGAGCCCCCATTGCCCATAGAGCCCCCCATTGCCCATAGAGCTCCCATTGCCCATAGAGCCCCCATTGCCCATAGAGCCCCCCATGCCCCATAGAGCTCCCATTGCCCATAGAGCCCCCATTGCCCCATAGCCCCCATTGCCCATAGAGCCCCCATTGCCCATAGAGCTCCCATTGCCCATAGAGCCCCCATTGCCCCATAGCCCCCATTGCCCATAGAGCCCCCATTGCCCATAGAGCTCCCATTGCCCATAGAGCCCCCCATGCCCCATAGAGCCCCCATTGCCCATAGAGCCCCCATTGCCCATAGAGCTCCCATTGCCCATAGAGCCCCCCATGCCCCATAGAGCCCCCCATTGCCCATAGAGCTCCCATTGCCCATAGAGCCCCCATTGCCCCATAGAGCTCCCATTGCCCATAGAGCCCCCATTGCCCCATAGCCCCCATTGCCCCCGTTCCCCCCAGCCCCGCTCACCCGCGCCGCGGGGGGGGCAGGCCCTGCAGCGCCGCCCCCAGCCCGCCCCCCCCCGGCAGCAGCACTCCTCCATGGCCATTGGCCCCGCCCCCAGCGCCGCTCCGCACACCCCGTCCTCCCCCCGCCGCTGCCAGCACACGTCCCGCCGCGCCGCCAGGGGGCGCTCCGCGGGCACCGCCGCCGGGGGGCGCTCTGCAAGGAAGGGGCGAGCGGGGCTCAGTGGGGCTCAGTGGGGGTCAATGAGGCTCAATGGGGGTCAATGGGGGTCAATGGGGTCTCAATGGGGGTCAATGGGGCTCAATGGGGGCCAATGGGGGTCAATGGGGTCTCAATGGGGCTCAATGGGGGTCAATGGGGGTCAATGAGGCTCAATGGGGGTCAATGGGGTCTCAATGGGGGTCAATGGGGGTCAATGAGGCACAATGGGGGTCAATGGGGGTCAATGGGGCTCAATGGGGGTCAATGGGGCTCAATGGGGGCCAATGGGGGTCAATGGGGTCTCAATGGGGCTCAATGGGGGTCAATGGGTCTCAATGGGTCTCAATGGGGATCAATGGGTCTCAATGGGTCTCAATGGGGATCAATGGGGCTCAACGGGGCTCAATGGGGTCAATGGGTCTCAATGGGGATCAATGGGTCTCAATGGGTCTCAATGGGGCTCTATGGGTCTCTATGGGTCTCACTGGGTCTCAATGGGGTTCTATGGGTCTCTACGGGTCTCTACGGGTCTCTACGGGTCTCTATGGGGTCTCTATGGGTTTCACTGGGTCTCACTGGGGCTCACTGGGTCTCACTGGGTCTCTATGGGTCTCTATGGGTCTCTATGGGTCTCTATGGGTCTCTATGGGGCTCAATGGGGCTCACTGGGTCTCACTGGGGCTCAATGGGGCTCTATGGTCTCTATGGGTCTCTATGGGTCTCAATGGGTCTCTATGGGTCTCTATGGGTCTCTATGGGTCTCTATGGGTCTCACTGGGGCTCAATGGGGCTCACTGGGTCTCACTGGGGCTCAATGGGGCTCACTGGGTCTCACTGGGTCTCAATGGGGCTCACTGGGTCTCACTGGGTCTCACTGGGGCTCAATGGGGCTCACTGGGTCTCTATGGGGCTCTATGGGTCTCACTGGGTCTCTATGGGGCTCAATGGGGCTCGCACCCCTCCCCTGGGGCCCACACCGGCTCCCCCCGGGCTCGTTCTCCCCTTGCCCCCCTCTGACCGTGCTCGGGGGGGGGCAGGCAGCGGCGCTGGGGGGGGTGGTAGCGGGTGCCGGGGGGGCAGGAGCAGCGGAACGAGCCCCGCGTGTTCTCACAGGCCCCGTCCACGCAGTTCGACTCGTCCAGGCACTCGTCCACGTCTGCGGGCGGCGGAGACAACAGAGCCCCATGGACCCATAGCCCCATAGTGCCCCATAGCCCCCATAGCCCCATAGCCCCATAGCCCCATAGCCCCATAGCCCCATAGCCCCATAGCCCCCATAGCCCCATAGCCCCATAGTGCCCCATAGCCCCCATAGCCCCATAGCCCCATAGCCCCATAGCCCCCATAGCCCCATAGCCCCATAGCCCCATAACCCCCATAGCCCCATAGCCCCATAGTGCCCCATAGCCCCCATAGCCCCATAGCCCCATAGCCCCCATAGCCCCCATAGCCCCCATAACCCCCATAGCCCCCATAGCCCCATAGCCCCATAGCCCCCATAGCCCCCATAGCCCCCATAGCCCCCATAACCCCCATAGCCCCCATAACCCCCATAGCCCCCATAGCCCCATAGCCCCATAACCCCCATAGCCCCATAGCCCCATAGCCCCATAGCCCCCATAGCCCCCATAGCCCCCATAGCCCCCATAACCCCCATAGCCCCCATAACCCCCATAGCCCCCATAGCCCCCATAACCCCCATAGCCCCCATAACCCCCATAGCCCCCATAGCCCCCATAACCCCCATAGCCCCCATAACCCCCATAGCCCCCATAGCCCCCATAACCCCCATAGCCCCATAGCCCCATAGCCCCATAGCCCCCATAGCCCCCATAACCCCCATAACCCCCATAGCCACCATAGCCCCCATAGCCCCATAGCCCCATAGCCCCCATAACCCCCATAGCCCCATAGCCCCCATAGCCCCCATAACCCCCATAACCCCCATAGCCCCCATAGCCCCCATAACCCCCATAGCCCCATAGCCCCATAGCCCCCATAGCCCCCATAGCCCCCATAACCCCCATAACCCCCATAGCCCCCATAGCCCCCATAGCCCCCATAACCCCCATAGCCCCCATAGCCCCCATAACCCCCATAACCCCCATAGCCCCCATAGCCCCCATAACCCCCATAGCCCCATAGCCCCATAGCCCCATAGCCCCCATAGCCCCCATAACCCCCATAACCCCCATAGCCCCCATAGCCCCCATAGCCCCATAGCCCCATAGCCCCCATAACCCCCATAGCCCCATAGCCCCCATAGCCCCCATAACCCCCATAACCCCCATAGCCCCCATAGCCCCCATAACCCCCATAGCCCCATAGCCCCATAGCCCCCATAGCCCCCATAGCCCCCATAGCCCCCATAACCCCCATAACCCCCATAGCCCCCATAGCCCCCATAGCCCCCATAACCCCCATAGCCCCCATAACCCCCATAACCCCCATAGCCCCCATAGCCCCCATAACCCCCATAACCCCCATAGCCCCATAGCCCCATAGCCCCCATAGCCCCCATAGCCCCCATAACCCCCATAACCCCCATAGCCCCCATAGCCCCCATAACCCCCATAGCCCCATAGCCCCCATAGCCCCCATAGCCCCCATAACCCCCATAACCCCCATAGCCCCCATAGCCCCCATAACCCCCATAGCCCCCATAGCCCCCATAACCCCCATAACCCCCATAGCCCCCATAGCCCCCATAACCCCCATAGCCCCCATAGCCCCCATAGCCCCCATAACCCCCATAGCCCCCATAGCCCCCATAACCCCCATAACCCCCATAGCCCCCATAGCCCCCATAGCCCCCATAGCCCCATAGCCCCCATAGCCCCCATAACCCCCATAACCCCCATAACCCCCATAGCCCCCATAACCCCCATAACCCCCATAGCCCCCATAGCCCCCATAGCCCCCATAGCCCCCATAGCCCCATAGCCCCCATAGCCCCCATAGCCCCCATAACCCCCATAACCCCCATAGCCCCCATAACCCCCATAGCCCCCATAGCCCCCATAACCCCCATAACCCCCATAGCCCCCATAGCCCCCATAGCCCCCATAGCCCCATAGCCCCCATAGCCCCCATAGCCCCCATAACCCCCATAACCCCCATAGCCCCCATAACCCCCATAGCCCCCATAACCCCCATAGCCCCCATAGCCCCCATAGCCCCATAGCCCCCATAGCCCCCATAACCCCCATAGCCCCCATAGCCCCCATAGCCCCCATAGCCCCCATAGCCCCATAGCCCCCATAGCCCCCATAACCCCCATAACCCCCATAGCCCCCATAGCCCCCATAACCCCCATAGCCCCATAGCCCCACAGCCCCACAACCTCCCGCGCCCCCTGCCCGCGCACCCAGGCACTGCAGGACGCCGCTGTCGTAGTCGAAGCCCTGCTTGCAGTAGCACTCGTAGCCCGGCTGCGTGTTCACGCACTTCCCGTCCTTGCAGATCTCGGGCCCGAAGAGCCCGCACTCATCGATGTCTGCGGGGGGCTTGGGTCAGAGCCGCCGTGGGGCAGGGACCCCATGGACCCCACAGAGCGCCCCCACCCCACAGAGCGCCCCCACCCCATGGACCCCACAGAGCGCCCCCACCCCACAGAGCGCCCCCACCCCATAGACCCCATAGAGCGCCCCCACCCCATGGACCCCAGAGAGCGCCCCCACCCCATAGACCCCATAGAGCGCCCCCACCCCATAGACCCCATAGAGCGCCCCCACCCCATGGACCCCAGAGAGCGCCCCCACCCCATAGACCCCATAGAGCGCCCCCACCCCATAGACCCCATAGAGCGCCCCCACCCCATGGACCCCATAGAGCGCCCCCACCCCATGGACCCCAGAGAGCGCCCCCACCCCATGGACCCCAGAGAGCGCCCCCACCCCATGGACCCCACAGAGCGCCCCCACCCCATGGACCCCATAGAGCGCCCCCACCCCATGGACCCCAGAGAGCGCCCCCACCCCATGGACCCCAGAGAGCGCCCCCACCCCATGGACCCCACAGAGCGCCCCCACCCCATGGACCCCACAGAGCGCCCCCACCCCACAGAGCGCCCCCACCCCACAGAGCGCCCCCACCCCATGGACCCCATAGAGCGCCCCCACCCCATGGACCCCACAGAGCGCCCCCACCCCATGGACCCCAGAGAGCGCCCCCACCCCATGGACCCTCCCCACCCTCCCCCCCCCCAGGAGGGAACCCCCAAGAACAGGAACCCCCCAATGGGACCCCCAGGAGAGCATTGGGGGGGGGGGGGGAGGGGAGGGGACAGCGCCCCCCCAAGAGGACCCCAGGGGGTGGGAGACGGGGGGGGGGGGCGGGGGCTCAGTTCCGGGGGTCCCGGGGGGGGGTTCCCGGGGGGGGTCCCGGGGGGGTCCCGGGGGGGGCGGGGCTCTCACCGCGGTGCGCGGGGACCCCGAAGTCGAGGCCGTTCTCGTCCTGGATGAAGCCTTTCCCATCCGGACACAGCGCCAGGAACTCGGCTGGGGGGGGGCCGGGGGGGGGGGGGGGGGGGCTGCAGCCGAACCTGAGCCCGACCCCACATGGGGGTCCCGGACCCACTGCGGCCCCCCCCGGACCCACTGCGGGACCCCCCGGACCCACTGCGACCCCCCCGGACCCACTGCGGGACCCCCCGGACCCACTGCGGGACCCCCGGACCCACTGCGACCCCCCCGGACCCACTGCGGGACCCCCCGGATCCACTGCGGGACCCCCCGGACCCACTGCGGCCCCCCCGGACCCACTGCGACCCCCCCGGACCCACTGCGGGACCCCCCGGATCCACTGCGGGACCCCCCGGCCCTATCCTAGAGCCCCTTCAAGGAGGGGATGCAGCCGGGAGAACCCCACATGGGGACCCCCAATCCTCCCATAGCCTGCCCCACACCTGCCCCACACCTGCCCCACACCTGCCCCACACCTGCCCCATAGCCTGCCCCACACCTGCCCCACACCTGCCCCACACCTGCCCCATAGCCTGCCCCACACCTGCCCCATAGCCTGCCCCATAGCCTGCCCCACACCTGCCCCATAGCCTGCCCCACACCTGCCCCACACCTGCCCCATAGCCTGCCCCACATCTGCCCCACACCTGCCCCATAGCCTGCCCCATAGCCTGCCCCACACCTGCCCCATAGCCTGCCGCATAGCCTGCCCCACACCTGCCTCATAGCCTGCCCCATAGCCTGCCCCACACCTGCCCCACACCTGCCCCACACCTGCCCCACATCTGCCCCACACCTGCCCCACACCTGCCTCACACCTGCCCCATAGCCTGCCCCACGATCTGGCCCACACCTGCCCCATAGCCTGCCCCACACCTGCCCCATAGCCTGCCCCATAGCCTGCCCCACACCTGCCCCACACCTGCCCCACACCTGCCCCACACCTGCCTCACACCTGCCCCACAGCCTGCCCCACGATCTGCCCCACACCTGCCCCATAGCCTGCCCCACACCTGCCCCATAGCCTGCCCCATAGCCTGCCCAACACCTGCCCCACACCTGCCTCACACCTGCCCCATAGCCTGCCCCACAGCCTGCCCCACGATCTGCCCCACACCTGCCCCATAGCCTGCCCCATAGCCTGACCCACGGCCCGACCCACACCTGCCCCATAGCCTGCCCCACACCTGCCCCATAGCCTGCCCCACGACCTGCCTCACACCTGCCCCATAGCCTGCCCCACACCTGTCCCACACCTGCCCCATAGCCTGCCCCACACCTGCCCCATAGCCTGCCCCACTGCCCGTCCCACATCTGCCCCATAGCCTGCCTCACACCTGCCCCACACCTGCCTCACACCTGCCCCACACCTGCCCCATAGCCTGCCCCACGATCTGCCCCACACCTGCCCCATAGCCTGCCCCATAGCACACCCCTTAACGCGCCCCATAGCACACCCCATAGCCCGCCCCATAGCGTGACCCATAGCGCCCCATAGCCCGCCTCATAGCACACCCCATAGCCCACGCCATAGCCCGCCCCATAGCGTGACCCATAGCGCCCCATAGCCCACCCCATAGCACACCCCATAGCGCCCCATAGCGCCCCATAGTACACCACATAGCGCCCCATAGCACACCCCCTAGCGCCCCATAGCCCACCCCATAGCACCCCATAGCACCCCCTAGCCCACCCCCTAGCGCCCCCTAGCGGCCGCGGCCGTACCCGAGGAGGGCAGCGGGCAGGGGAACACCTCGCACTGGTCGCCCCAGCCGGCGCCCAGCGAGCAGCAGCACTCGCCCCGCGTCACGTTGGTGCCCAGCACCGAGTCGCAGAACACGGAGTCCTCCAGGCTCAGGTAACAGAGCTTGCGCGGGGCGGGGGGCGCCCGCACTGAGCCCCCGTCAGCACCGGCCAGGGGGACCCCAGGGACACCCACAGAGAGCACAGAGCCCATAGAGCCCATAGAGACCAGAGAGACCAGAGAGACCAGAGAGACCAGAGAGACCCATAGAGACCATAGAGCCCATAGAGACCACAGAGACCATAGAGACCATAGAGCCCATAGAGACCCATAGAGACCATAGAGCCCATAGAGACCATAGAGACCCATAGAGACCATAGAGACCATAGAGACCCATAGAGACCATAGAGCCCATAGAGACCATAGAGACCATAGAGACCAGAGAGACCATAGAGACCAGAGACACCATAGAGACCAGAGAGACCATAGAGACCCATAGAGACCATAGAGACCAGAGAGACCAGAGAGACCATAGAGACCAGAGAGACCCATAGAGACCATAGAGACCCATAGAGACCATAGAGACCATAGAGACCCATAGAGACCCATAGAGACCCATAGAGACCATAGAGACCATAGAGACCATAGAGACCAGAGAGACCATAGAGACCCATAGAGACCATAGAGACCATAGAGACCATAGAGACCCATAGAGACCATAGAGACCATAGAGACCATAGAGACCCATAGAGACCCATAGAGACCCATAGAGACCATAGAGACCAGAGAGACCATAGAGACCAGAGAGACCATAGAGACCCATAGAGACCATAGAGACCATAGAGACCATAGAGACCCATAGAGACCATAGAGACCATAGAGACCCATAGAGAGACCATAGAGACCATAGAGACCATAGAGACCCATAGAGACCATAGAGACCATAGAGACCCATAGAGACCCATAGAGACCATAGAGACCCATAGAGACCATAGAGACCATAGAGACCATAGAGACCAGAGAGACCAGAGAGACCCATAGAGACCATAGAGACCCATAGAGACCATAGAGACCATAGAGACCCATAGAGACCCATAGAGACCCAGAGAGACCATAGAGACCAGAGAGACCATAGAGACCCATAGAGACCATAGAGACCCATAGAGACCATAGAGACCAGAGAGACCATAGAGACCAGAGAGACCCATAGAGACCATAGAGACCCATAGAGACCATAGAGACCATAGAGACCCATAGAGACCCATAGAGACCCATAGAGACCATAGAGACCAGAGAGACCATAGAGACCAGAGAGACCATAGAGACCCATAGAGACCATAGAGACCATAGAGACCATAGAGACCCATAGAGACCATAGAGACCATAGAGACCATAGAGACCATAGAGACCCATAGAGACCATAGAGACCCATAGAGACCATAGACACCATAGAGACCAGAGAGACCATAGAGACCATAGAGACCCATAGAGACCCATAGAACCCATAGAGACCCATAGAGACCCATAGAGACCATAGAGACCATAGAGACCAGAGAGACCAGAGAGACCCATAGAGACCATAGAGACCATAGAGACCCATAGAGACCATAGAGACCCATAGAGACCACAGAGACCAGAGAGACCATAGAGACCATAGAGACCAGAGAGACCATAGAGACCATAGAGACCATAGAGACCAGAGAGACCCATAGAGACCATAGAGACCCATAGAGACCATAGAGCCCATAGAGACCATAGAGACCAGAGAGACCATAGAGACCAGAGAGACCAGAGAGACCCATAGAGACCAGAGAGACCATAGAGACCATAGAGACCATAGAGACCATAGAGACCCATAGAGACCATAGAGACCAGAGAGACCCATAGAGACCCATAGAGACCAGAGAGACCCATAGAGACCCATAGAGACCCATAGAGCCCATAGAGACCAGAGAGACCATAGAGACCATAGAGACCAGAGAGACCATAGAGACCATAGAGACCATAGAGACCATAGAGACCCATAGAGACCCATAGAGACCAGAGAGACCCATAGAGCCCATAGAGACCAGAGAGACCATAGAGACCCATAGAGACCCATAGAGCCCAGAGAGACCAGAGAGACCATAGAGACCCATAGAGACCCATAGAGACCAGAGAGACCCATAGAGCCCATAGAGACCATAGAGACCATAGAGACCCATAGAGCCCATAGAGCCCATAGAGCCCATAGAGACCCATAGAGACCCATAGAGACCATAGAGACCATAGAGACCCATAGAGACCATAGAGACCATAGAGCCCATAGAGCCCATAGAGACCCATAGAGACCCATAGAGACCATAGAGACCATAGAGACCCATAGAGACCATAGAGACCATAGAGCCCATAGAGCCCATAGAGACCCATAGAGACCCATAGAGACCATAGAGACCCATAGAGACCCATAGAGACCCATAGAGACCATAGAGACCATAGAGACCCATAGAGACCCATAGAGACCATAGAGACCATAGAGACCCATAGAGACCATAGAGACCATAGAGACCCATAGAGACCATAGAGACCCATAGAGACCATAGAGCCCCATGGAGACCATAGAGACCATAGAGACCCATAGAGACCCATAGAGACCATAGAGACCATAGAAACCCATAGAGACCATAGAGACCATAGAGACCCATAGAGACCAGAGAGACCCATAGAGACCCATAGAGACCATAGAGACCCATAGAGACCCATAGAGACCATAGAGACCCATAGAGACCCATAGAGACCCATAGAGACCATAGAGACCATAGAGACCCATAGAGACCCATAGAGACCATAGAGACCATAGAGACCCATAGAGACCCATAGAGACCCATAGAGACCATAGAGACCATAGAGACCCATAGAGACCCATAGAGACCATAGAGACCCATAGAGACCCATAGAGACCCATAGAGACCCATAGAGACCATAGAGACCATAGAAACCCATAGAGACCATAGAGACCATAGAGACCATAGAGACCCATAGAGACCCATAGAGACCCATAGAGACCAGAGAGACCCATAGAGACCAGAGAGACCAGAGAGACCCATAGAGACCCATAGAGACCATAGAGACCATAGAGACCCATAGAGACCCATAGAGACCATAGAGACCATAGAGCCCATAGAGACCCATAGAGCCCATAGAGCCCATAGAGACCCATAGAGACCCATAGAGCCCATAGAGCCCATAGAGACCCATAGAGCCCATAGAGCCCATAGAGACCCATAGAGCCCATAGAGACCATAGAGACCATAGAGATTCATAGAGACCCAGAGAGACCCATAGAGACCAGAGAGACCAGAGAGACCCATAGAGACCCATAGAGACCATAGAGACCATAGAGCCCATAGAGACCCATAGAGCCCATAGAGACCATAGAGACCCATAGAGACCATAGAGACCATAGAGACCCATAGAGCCCATAGAGACCATAGAGACCATAGAGACCCATAGAGACCATAGAGACCATAGAGACCCATGGAGACCATAGAGACCATAGAGACCATAGAGACCATAGAGACCCATAGAGACCATAGAGACCCATAGAGACGCATAGAGACCCATAGAGACCATAGAGACCATAGAGACCCATAGAGACCATAGAGACCATAGAGACCATAGAGACCCATAGAGACCATAGAGACCCATAGAGACCCATAGAGACCATAGAGACCAGAGAGACCATAGAGACTCATAGAGACCCATAGAGACCATAGAGACCATAGAGACCATAGAGACCATAGAGACCCTTAGAGACCATAGAGACCATAGAGACCATAGAGAGAGACCCATGGAGACCCCGTTGACACCCCACAGACATCCATTAAAACCCCAGGGACTCCCCAGTGCCCCCATACCCCTTTGGGCACCCCAGACCTCCTGGTGAGCCCCAATAGCACCAGGGACCCCCCCAAGCCCATAGCTCCATTGCCCCCATTGCCCCCATTGCCCCCATTGCCCCCATTACCCCCATTACCCCCATTCCCCCATTGCCCCCATTGCCCCCATTGCCCCCATTGCCCCCATTACCCCCATTGCCCCCATTGCCCCCATTGCCCCCATTACCCCCATTGCCCCCATTGCCCCCATTACCCCCATTGCCCCCCATTACCCCCATTACCCCCATTGCCCCCCATTGCCCCCATTACCCCCATTACCCCCATTCCCCCCATTCCCCCCATTGCCCCCATTGCCCCCATTACCCCCATTGCCCCCATTCCCCCATTGCCCCCATTACCCCCATTGCCCCCATTGCCCCCATTCCCCCCATTGCCCCCATTGCCCCCATTGCCCCCATTGCCCCCATTACCCCCATTCCCCCATTGCCCCCATTGCCCCCATTGCCCCCATTGCCCCCATTACCCCCATTGCCCCCATTGCCCCCATTGCCCCCATTACCCCCATTGCCCCCATTGCCCCCATTGCCCCCATTACCCCCATTGCCCCCATTGCCCCCATTACCCCCATTGCCCCCATTGCCCCCATTGCCCCACTGCCCCACGCACCGGTGCAGCCGCGCTGGTCGGGTGTGGGGCTGTAGCCGGGGGGGCAGCGGCAGGCGAAGGAGCCCTCGAGGTTGGTGCAGGCGCCGTGGGGGGCGCAGAGCCCCGGGTCCAGCGCGCACTCATCAATGTCTGCACGTGGGGCTGGGGTGAGGCTGGGGCAGCGCGCATCGCACCCCTGGGCCCAGAGACACCCATAGACACCCATGGACCCCATAGCCCCCATAGACACCCATTGACCCCATAGCCCCCATAGACACCCATGGACCCCATAGCCCCCATAGACACCCATGGACCCCAGAGACACCCATTGCCCACCATAGCCCCATAGACACCCATTGACCCCATAGACACCCACTGCCCACCATAGCCCCATAGACACCCATTGACCCCATAGCCCCCATAGACACCCATGGACCCCAGAGACACCCATTGCCCACCATAGCCCCATAGACACCCATTGACCCCATAGACACCCACTGCCCACCATAGCCCCATAGACACCCATGGACCCCATAGCCCCATAGACACCCATGGACCCCATAGACACCCACTGCCCACCATAGCCCCATAGACACCCATGGACCCCATAGCCCCCATAGACACCCATGGACCCCAGAGACACCCATTGCCCACCATAGCCCCATAGACACCCATTGACCCCATAGACACCCACTGCCCACCATAGCCCCATAGACACCCATGGACCCCATAGCCCCATAGACACCCATGGACCCCATAGACACCCACTGCCCACCATAGCCCCATAGACACCCATGGACCCCATAGCCCCCATAGACACCCATGGACCCCAGAGACACCCATTGCCCACCATAGCCCCATAGACACCCATTGACCCCATAGACACCCACTGCCCACCATAGCCCCATAGACACCCATTGACCCCATAGCCCCCATAGACACTCATGGACCCCATAGACACCCATGGACCCCAGAGACACCCATTGCCCACCATAGCCCCATAGACACCCATTGACCCCATAGACACCCACTGCCCACCATAGCCCCATAGACACCCATTGACCCCATAGCCCCCATAGACACCCATTGACCCCATAGACACCCATGGACCCCAGAGACACCCATTGCCCACCATAGCCCCATAGACACCCATTGACCCCATAGACACCCACTGCCCACCATAGCCCCATAGACACCCATTGACCCCATAGCCCCCATAGACACCCATGGACCCCATAGACACCCATGGACCCCATAGCCCCCATAGACACCCATGGACCCCATAGACACCCATGGACCCCAGAGACACCCATGGGCCCCATAGCCCCCATAGACACCCATTGACCCCATAGCCCCCATAGACACCCATGGACCCCATAGACACCCATTGCCCACCATAGCCCCCATAGACACCCATGGACCCCATAGACACCCATGGACCCCAGAGACACCCATGGGCCCCATAGCCCCCATAGACACCCATAGCCCCCATAGACACCCATGGACCCCAGAGACACCCATTGCCCACCATAGCCCCATAGACACCCACTGGCCCCATAGACCCCAACACCTCCCATCGGCCCCATTGGCCCCATAGACCCCAACACCTCCCATTGCCCCCATTGGCCCCATAGACCCCAACACCTCCCATCGCCCCCATTGGCCCCATAGACCCCAACACCTCCCATCGGCCCCATTGGCCCCATAGACCCCAACACCTCCCATTGCCCCCATTGGCCCCATAGACCCCAACACCTCCCATCGCCCCCATTGGCCCCATAGACCCCAACACCTCCCATCGCCCCCATTGGCCCCATAGACCCCAACACCTCCCATCGCCCCATAGCCCCCCATAGCCCCCCATAGCCCCCACCCTGGCAGGTGCGGCCGTGCCGCAGCGTGAACCCGGCCCGGCAGAGGCACCGGAAGGAGCCGGGGGTGTTCACGCACTCCCCCCCAACGCACGCGGCCGCGAACTCGCACTCGTCGATGTCTGTGGGGAGATGGGGGTCGCAGAGAGCCCCATGGAGACCATAGAGACCATAGAGACCATAGAGACCAGAGAGACCATAGAGACCAGAGAGACCATAGAGACCCATAGAGACCATAGAGACCATAGAGACCATAGAGACCATAGAGCCCCATGGAGACCATAGAGACCATAGAGACCATAGAGACCAGAGAGACCATAGAGACCAGAGAGACCATAGAGACCCATAGAGACCATAGAGACCATAGAGACCATAGAGACCCATAGAGACCATAGAGACCATAGAGACCCATAGAGACCATAGAGACCATAGAGACCCATAGAGACCATAGAGACCAGAGAGACCATAGAGACCATAGAGACCATAGAGACCCATAGAGACCCATAGAGACCATAGAGACCATAGAGACCCATAGAGACCATAGAGACCCATAGAGACCATAGAGACCATAGAGACCAGAGAGCCCCATAGAGACCATAGAGACCCATAGAGACCATAGAGACCATAGAGACCATAGAGACCCATAGAGACCATAGAGACCATAGAGACCCATAGAGACCCATAGAGACCAGAGAGCCCCATAGAGACCATAGAGACCCATAGAGACCATAGAGACCATAGAGACCATAGAGACCATAGAGACCCATAGAGACCCATAGAGACCATAGAGACCCATAGAGACCATAGAGACCCATAGAGACCATAGAGACCAGAGAGACCATAGAGACCATAGAGACCATAGAGACCCATAGAGACCAGAGAGCCCCATAGAGACCCATAGAGACCATAGAGACCAGAGAGACCAGAGAGACCATAGAGACCATAGAGACCATAGAGACCCATAGAGACCATAGAGACCATAGAGACCCATAGAGACCCATAGAGACCATAGAGACCATAGAGACCCATAGAGACCAGAGAGACCATAGAGACCATAGAGACCATAGAGACCCATAGAGACCATAGAGACCAGAGAGCCCCATAGAGACCCATAGAGACCATAGAGACCAGAGAGACCATAGAGACCATAGAGACCATAGAGACCATAGAGACCATAGAGACTCATAGAGACCATAGAGACCATAGAGACCCATAGAGACCATAGAGACCATAGAGACCATAGAGACCAGAGAGACCATAGAGACCATAGAGACCCATAGAGACCATAGAGACCATAGAGACCATAGAGACCCCATAGAGACCATAGAGACCATAGAGACCTATAGAGACCCATAGAGACCATAGAGACCCATAGAGACCATAGAGACCATAGAGACCCCATAGAGACCATAGAGACCATAGAGACCTATAGAGACCATAGAGACCATAGAGACCATAGAGACCATAGAGACCCATAGAGACCATAGAGACCATAGAGACCATAGAGACCCCATAGAGACCATAGAGACCATAGAGACCTATAGAGACTCATAGAGACCATAGAGACCATAGAGACCCATAGAGACCCATAGAGACCATAGAGACCATAGAGACCCCATAGAGACCATAGAGACCTATAGGGACCCCATAGAGACCATAGAGACCATAGAGACCCATAGAGACCATAGAGACCCATAGAGACCCATAGAGCCCATAGAGACCATAGAGCCCATAGAGACCATAGAGACCATAGAGACCCATAGAGACCATAGAGACCCATAGAGACCCATAGAGACCATAGAGACCCATAGAGACCATAGAGACCATAGAGACCATAGAGACCCATAGAGACCATAGAGACCATAGAGACCATAGAGACCCATAGAGACCAGAGAGACCCATAGAGACCATAGAGACCCATAGAGACCCATAGAGACCATAGAGACCATAGAGACCCATAGAGACCCCATACAGACCCATAGAGACCATAGAGACCCATAGAGCCCCATAGAGACCATAGAGACCATAGAGACCATAGAGACCCATAGAGCCCCATAGAGACCATAGAGACCATAGAGACCAGAGAGACCCATAGAGCCCCATAGAGACCATAGAGACCATAGAGACCATAGAGACCATAGAGACCCATAGAGACCAGAGAGACCCATAGAGACCATAGAGACCCATAGAGATCCATAGAGACCATAGAGACCATGGAGACCCATAGAGACCCCATACAGACCCATAGAGACCATAGAGACCCATAGAGCCCCATAGAGCCCATAGAGACCATAGAGCCCATAGAGACCATAGAGAACATAGAGACCATAGAGACCCATAGAGACCATAGAGACCATAGAGACCCATAGAGACCCATAGAGACCAGAGAGACCATAGAGACCCATAGAGACCATAGAGACCATAGAGACCATAGAGACCATAGAGACCCATAGAGACCCATAGAGACCATAGAGCCCATAGAGACCATAGAGACCATAGAGACCATAGAGACCATAGAGACCCATAGAGACCCATAGAGACCATAGAGACCCCATACAGACCCATAGAGACCATAGAGACCCATAGAGACCCCATACAGACCCATAGAGACCATAGAGACCCATAGAGCCCCATAGAGACCATAGAGACCATAGAGACCATAGAGACCCATAGAGCCCCATAGAGACCATAGAGACCATAGAGACAAGAGAGACCCATAGAGCCCCATAGAGACCATAGAGACCATAGAGACCCATAGAGACCATAGAGACCATAGAGACCATAGAGACCCATAGAGCCCCATAGAGACCATAGAGACCACAGAGACCCATAGAGACCCATAGAGCCCATAGAGACCCATAGAGCCCATAGAGACCATAGAGACCATAGAGCCCTTAGAGACCATACAGACCATAGAGCCCCATAAAGACCATAGAGACCCATAGAGACCATAGAGACCCATAGAGACCCATAGAGCCCATAGAGACCATAGAGACTCATAGAGACCCATAGAGACCATAGAGACCATAGAGACCATAGAGACCCATAGAGACCATAGAGACCAGAGAGACCCATAGACACCCATAGAGCCCTACAGAACCCCATAGACCCCCCAGACTCCCCATAGAGGCCCATAGACCCCCCCGACCTCTATAGACCACAGACCCCCCAGACCCCTACAGACGCCCCCAGACCCACACAGCCCCCTTATAGACCCCTGTAGCTACCCATTGACCCCCATGCCCTATAGCTCCCCATAGACCCCCATGCCCTATAGCTCCCCATAGACCCCCATGCCCTATAGCTCCCCATAGACCCCATGTCCTATAGCTCCCCATAGACCCCATGCCCTATAGCTCCCCATAGACCCCATGCCCTATAGCTCCCCATAGACCCCCATGCCCTATAGCTCCCCATAGACCCCCATGCCCTATAGCTCCCCATAGACCCCATGCCCTATAGCTCCCCATTGACCCCATGCCCTATAGCTCCCCATAGACCCCATGTCCTATAGCTCCCCATAGACCCCATGTCCTATAGCTCCTCATAGACACCATGCCCTATAGCTCCCCATAGACCCCATGTCCTATAGCTCCTCATAGACCCCATGCCCTATAGCTCCTCATAGACCCCATGCCCTATAGCTCCCCATTGACCCCATGCCCTATAGCTCCCCATTGACCCCATGCCCTATAGCTCCCCATTGACCCCATGTCCTATAGCTCCCCATAGACCCCATGTCCTATAGCTCCTCATAGACCCCATGCCCTATAGCTCCTCATAGACCCCATGCCCTATAGCTCCCCATTGACCCCATGCCCTATAGCTCCTCATAGACCCCATGCCCTATAGCTCCCCATAGACCCCATGTCCTATAGCTCCCCATAGACCCCATGCCCTATAGCTCCTCATAGACACCATGCCCTATAGCTCCCCATAGACCCCCATGCCCTATAGCTCCCCATAGACCCCCATGCCCTATAGCTCCCCATAGACCCCATGCCCTATAGCTCCTCATAGACCCCATGCCCTATAGCTCCCCATTGACCCCATGCCCTATAGCTCCTCATAGACCCCATGCCCTATAGCTCCCCATAGACCCCATGCCCTATAGCTCCTCATAGACCCCATGCCCTATAGCTCCCCATTAACCCCATGCCCTATAGCTCCCCATAGACCCCCATGCCCTATAGCTCCCCATAGACCCCATGCCCTATAGCTCCCCATAGCCCCCCATGCCCTATAGCTCCCCATAGACCCCCATGCCCTATAGCTCCCCATAGACCCCATGCCCTATAGCTCCCCATTGACCCCATGTCCTATAGCTCCCCATAGCCCCCCATGCCCTATAGCCCCCATAGCCCCCCACAGCCCCCTATAGCCCCCATAGCCCCCCATGCCCTATAGCCCCCATAGCCCCCCACAGCCCCCTATAGCCCCCCATGCCCCATAGCCCCATAGCCCCCCATAGCCCCCTATAGCCCCCATAGCCCCCCATGCCCTATAGCCCCCATAGCCCCATAGCCCCTTATAGTCCCCCATGCCCCATAGCCCCCCATAGCCCCCTATAGCCCCCATAGCCCCCCATGCCCTATAGCCTCCATAGCCCCATAGCCCCTTATAGTCCCCCATGCCCCATAGCCCCCTATAGCCCCCTATAGCCCCCATAGCCCCCCATGCCCTATAGCCCCCATAGCCCCATAGCCCCTTATAGTCCCCCATGCCCCATAGCCCCCTATAGCCCCCTATAGCCCCCATAGTCCCCCATGCCCCATAGCCCCCTATAGCCCCCTATAGCCCCCTATAGCCCCCATAGCCCCCCATGCCCTATAGCCCCCATAGCCCCATAGCCCCTTATAGTCCCCCATGCCCCATAGCCCCCTATAGCCCCCTATAGCCCCCATAGCCCCCCATGCCCTATAGCCCCCATAGCCCCATAGCCCCTTATAGTCCCCCATGCCCCATAGCCCCCTATAGCCCCCTATAGCCCCCATAGTCCCCCATGCCCCATAGCCCCCCATAGCCCCCTATAGCCCCCTATAGCCCCCATAGCCCCCCATGCCCTATAGCCCCCATAGCCCCATAGCCCCTTATAGTCCCCCATGCCCCATAGCCCCCTATAGCCCCCTATAGCCCCCATAGCCCCCCATGCCCTATAGCCCCCATAGCCCCATAGCCCCTTATAGTCCCCCATGCCCCATAGCCCCCTATAGCCCCCATAGCCCCCGATGCCCCCAGCCCCGGGTACCCTGGCAGCGGGGGGGGTCCGTGGCCGGCTGCAGCCCGGGGGGGCACTGGCACTTGAAGGAGCCGGGGGTGTTGATGCAGAGGCCGCTGGGGCAGAGCCCCCCCCCCTCGCACTCGTTCACATCTGGGGGACCCCATCAGCGGGCACGGGGGGGCAAAGGGGGGGTCCCCAAAGGGGGGGGTCCCAAAGGGGGGGGTCACAAAGGGGGGGTCCCCAAAGGCGGGGGTCCCAAAGGGGGGGTCCCAAAGCGGGGTCCCCAAAGGGGGGGTCCCAAAAGGGGGGTCCCCAAAGGGGGGTCCCAAAGGGGGATCCCAAAGGGGGGGTCCCAAAAGGGGGGTCCCCAAAGGGGGGTCCCAAAGGGGGATCCCAAAGGGGGGTCCCAAAAGGGGGGTCCCCAAAGGGGGATCCCAAAGGGGGGTTCCCAAAGGGGGGTCCCAAAAGGGGGGTCCCCAAAGGGGGGTCCCCAAAGGGGGATCCCAAAGGGGGAGTCCCAAAGGGGGGGGTCCCAAAGGGGGGTCCCAAAAGGGGGGTCCCCAAAGGGGGGTCCCAAAAGGGGGTCGCAAAGGGGGGTCCCAAAAGGGGGGTCCCAAAGGGGGATCCCAAAGGGGGGTCCCAAAGGGGGGTCCCAAAGGGGGATTCCAAAGGGGGGTCCCAAAGGGGGGTCCCAAAAGGGGGATCCCAAAGGGGGGTCCCCAAAGGGGGGTCCCAAAGGGGGATCCCAAAGGGGGGTCCCAAAAGGGGGGTCCCCAAAGGGGGGTCCCAAAAGGGGGTCACAAAGGGGGGTCCCAAAGGGGGGTCCCAAAAGGGGGGTCCCCAAAGGGGGGTCCCAAAAGGGGGTCACAAAGGGGGGTCCCAAAGGGGGGTCCCAAAGGGGGATCCCAAAGGGGGGTCCCAAAAGGGGGGTCCCAAAGGGGGGTCCCAAAGGGGGGTTCCCAAAGGGGGGTCCCAAGGGGGGTCCCAAAAGGGGGGTCCCAAGGGGGGGTCCCAAGGGGGGTCGGGCCGGGGGGGCTCGCACCGATGCAGGCTCCGTTGTGGCCGCGGTAGCCGGGGGGGCAGGGGCTGCACAGGAACCCCCCCGGGTGGTTCTCACATTTGCCCTCGGGGCAGGTCCCGGCCTCCAGGCACTCGTTGATGTCTGGGGGGGGGGGGAAACGGTGAGACCCCCGGTACCCAACTATGGGGGCTCAGCCCTGCCCCTGCTGCCCTCAGATCCACAACTTCCCATACCCCATACCCCATACCCCATACCCCATATCCCATACCCCATACCCCATACCCCATATCCCATACCCCATACCCCATACCCATACCCCATACCCCCATACCCCATACCCCATACCCATACCCCATACCCCATACCCCATATCCCATACCCCATACCCCATACCCCATATCCCATACCCCATATCCCAATCCCATACCCCATACCCCATATCCCATACCCCATACCCCCATACCCCCATATCCCATACCCCATACCCATATCCCATACCCCCACATCCCATACCCCCATACCCCATATCCCATACCCCATACCCCAACCCCATACCCCATACCCCATATCCCATATCCCATACCCCACATCCCATACCCCCATACCCCATACCCCATACCCCATACCCCACACCCATATCCCAAACCCCATACCCCCATACCCCAACCCCATACCCCACACCCATATCCCATACCCCATACCCAAACCCCATACCCCATACCCCATACCCCCACACCCATACCCCATACCCCATACCCCATACCCCACACCCCATACCCCATACCCATACCCATATCCCATACCCACCCCATACCCCCACACCCATACCCATACCCCATATCCCCATACCCCATACCCCCATACCCCATACCCCATACCCCATACCCCATACCCCATACCCCATACCCATACCCCATACCCCATACCCATACCCCATACCCCAACCCCAACCCAACCCCATACCCCATATCCCATACCCCATACCCCAACACCCCATATCCCATACCCCAAACCCCATACCCCACACCCCATACCCCAAACCCATATCCCATACCCCATACCCCCATACCCAAACCCATACCCCATACCCCATATCCCATACCCCATACCCACCCATACCCCATACCCATACCCCAACCACCCATACCCATACCCCATACCCCATAACCCATATCCCATACCCCAACCCATACCCCATACCCCATACCCCCATACCCCCCATACCCCCATATCCCATACCCCATACCCATACCCCATACCCATACCACCCATATCCCATACCCCATACCCCATACCCCATACCCCATATCCCATATCCCATACCCCATATCCCATACCCCATATCCCATACCCCATACCCATACCCCATACCCCATACCCCATACCCCATACCCATACCCCATACCCATACCCATACCCCATACCCATACCCCATAACCATACCCCATACCCCATACCCATACCCCATACCCCATACCCCATACCCCATACCCCATACCCCATATCCCATATCCCATACCCCCATATCCCCATACCCCCATACCCCATATCCCATAACCCATATCCCATACCCCATACCCCATACCCCATATCCCATACCCATACCCCATACCCCATACCCCCATATCCCATATCCCATACCCATACCCATATCCCATATCCACCCATACCCCATATCCCATACCCATACCCCATACCCCATACCCCATATCCCATACCCCATACCCATATCCCATACCCCCATATCCCATACCCCATACCCCATATCCCATACCCCATACCCCATACCCCATACCCATACCCATATCCCATACCCCCATATCCCATACCCCAAATCCCATATCCCATACCCCATACCCCATACCCCATATCCCATATCCCATACCCCATATCCCATACCCCATATCCCATACCCCATACCCCATATCCCATACCCATATCCCCTACCCATACCCCATACCCCATATCCCATATCCCATACCCCATACCCATACCCCATACCCCATATCCCATACCCCATACCCCATATCCCATACCCCATATCCCATACCCCATATCCCATACCTACCCATATCCCATACCCCATACCCCATATCCCATACCCCATATCCCCATACCCATACCCCATATCCCATACCCCATATCCCATACCCCATATCCCATACCCCATACCCCATATCCCATACCCCATATCCCATACCCCATATCCCATATCCCATACCCCATATCCCATACCCCATAACATACCCCATATCCCATATCCCATATCCCATACCCCATACCCCATATCCCATACCCATACCCCATACCCATATCCCATACCCCATACCCATACCCCATACCCATATCCCATATCCCATATCCCATACCCCATACCCCATACCCCATATCCCATATCCCATACCCCATACCCCATACCCCATATCCCATATCCCATATCCCATACCCCATATCCCATATCCCATATCCCATATCCCATACCCCATATCCCATACCCCATACCCCATACCCATACCCATACCCCATATCCCATACCCCATATCCCATATCCCATATCCCCATATCCCATATCCCATACCCATATCCCATACCCCATATCCCATACCCCATACCCCATATCCCATACCCCCATACCCCATACCCCATATCCCATACCCCCATATCCCATACCCCATATCCCATACCCCATATCCCATACCCCATATCCCATATCCCATACCCCATACCCCATACCCCATATCCCATATCCCATACCCCATATCCCATACCCCATATCCCATACCCCATACCCCATACCCCATACCCCATACCCCATATCCCATACCCATATCCCATACCCCATATCCCATATCCCATACCCCATATCCCATACCCCATACCCCATATCCCATATCCCATATCCCATATCCCATACCCCATACCCCATATCCCATATCCCATACCCCATATCCCATACCCCATACCCCATATCCCATACCCCATACCCCATATCCCCATACCCCATATCCCATATCCCATATCCCCATATCCCATACCCCATATCCCATACCCCATACCCCATATCCCATACCCCATATCCCATACCCCATATCCCATATCCCATACCCCATATCCCATACCCCATACCCCATATCCCATACCCCATATCCCGTACCCCATATCCCATACCCCATACCCCATATCCCATATCCCATATCCCATACCCCATACCCCATACCCCATATCCCATATCCCATACCCCATACCCCATACCCCATATCCCATATCCCATATCCCATACCCCATATCCCATACCCCATATCCCATATCCCATACCCCATATCCCATATCCCATACCCCATACCCATACCCCATATCCCATACCCCATATCCCATATCCCATATCCCATACCCCATATCCCATACCCCATATCCCATACCCCATATCCCATACCCCATACCCCATATCCCATACCCATACCCCATATCCCATACCCCATATCCCATATCCCATACCCCATATCCCATACCCCATATCCCATATCCCATACCCCATATCCCATATCCCATACCCCATATCCCATACCCCATATCCCATATCCCATACCCCATATCCCATACCCCATATCCCATATCCCATACCCCATATCCCATACCCATATCCCATATCCCATACCCCATATCCCATATCCCCATATCCCATACCCCATATCCCATATCCCATACCCCATATCCCATATCCCATATCCCATACCCCATACCCCATATCCCATACCCCATATCCCATACCCCATATCCCATACCCCATACCCCATATCCCATACCCCATATCCCATACCCCATATCCCATACCCCATACCCCATATCCCATACCCCATATCCCATACCCCATATCCCATACCCCATATCCCATATCCCATACCCCATATCCCATACCCCATATCCCATACCCCATACCCCATATCCCATACCCCATATCCCATATCCCATACCCCATATCCCATACCCCATATCCCATACCCCATACCCCATATCCCATATCCCATACCCCATACCCCATACCCCATATCCCATATCCCATATCCCATACCCCATATCCCATATCCCATATCCCATACCCATACCCCATATCCCATATCCCATACCCCATACCCCATATCCCATACCCCATATCCCATATCCCATACCCCATATCCCATACCCCATACCCCATATCCCATACCCCATATCCCATACCCCATATCCCATACCCCATATCCCATACCCCATACCCATATCCCATACCCCATACCCCATATCCCATACCCCATATCCCATATCCCATACCCCATATCCCATACCCCATATCCCCATATCCCATACCCCATATCCCATATCCCATACCCCATATCCCATACCCCATATCCCATACCCATACCCCATATCCCATACCCCATATCCCCATATCCCATACCCCATATCCCATATCCCATACCCCATATCCCATACCCCATATCCCATATCCCATACCCCATATCCCCATATCCCATATCCCATACCCCATACCCCATATCCCATATCCCATACTCCCATATCCCATACCCCATATCCCATATCCCATACCCCATACCCCATATCCCATACCCATACCCCATATCCCATACCCCATATCCCATACCCCATACCCCATATCCCATACCCCATATCCCATATCCCATACCCCATATCCCCATATCCCCATACCCATATCCACCCATACCCCATATCCCATACCCCATATCCCATATCCCATACCCCATACCCCATATCCCATATCCCATACCCCATACCCCATATCCCATACCCCATATCCCATACCCATACCCATATCCCATACCCCATACCCATACCCATATCCCATACCCCATATCCCCATATCCCATACCCCATATCCCATATCCCCATACCCCATATCCCATACCCCATACCCCATATCCCCATACCCCATACCCCATACCCCATACCCCATACCCCATACCCCATATCCCATATCCCATACCCCATATCCATACCCAATACCCCATATCCCATATCCCATATCCCATATCCCATACCCCATACCCCATATCCCATACCCCATACCCCATACCCCATACCCCATACCCCATATCCCATACCCCATATCCCATACCCCATATCCCATATCCC
>NW_027664222.1:60000-65000 GCF_963264785.1 Psittacula echo | reverse complement strand
AGGTGCTGAGAAGGTGTCAGGGCAGGAGAACTTCTACCTCCCAGTCAGAGCCTGCTGCCTCGGACAGTCCATGGGATCTGTCAGGGGGACTCCCTTGGTTTCTCTGTGTAGATAAGGAGGATGATGAGGGTTAGGGTTAGGGTTAGGGTGTTAGGGTTAGGGTTAGGGTTAGGGGATTAGGGTTAGGGTTAGGGTGTTAGGGTTAGGGGGTTAGGGTTAGGGTTAGGGGTTAGGGTTAGAGTTAGGGTTAGGGTTAGGGTTAGGGGTTAGGGGTTAGGGTTAGAATTAGGGTTAGGGGTTAGGGTTTAGGGTTAGAGTTAGGGTTAGGGTTAGGGTTAGGGGTTAGGGGTTAGGGTTAGGGTTAGGGTTAGGGTTAGGGTTAGGGTTTAGGGTTAGGGTTAGGGTTAGGGGGTTAGGGTTAGGGTTAGGGTTAGGGTTAGTGTTAGGTTATATTTGTCTCTATTCCTAAAGTCACCATTGTAGCGTTTAGTTATAAAGTGCCTAAGATACAAACCAACACAACTGCAGTATTCAGCGTATGAAGCTTCTCTATTGATTTATGATTTCTAAACACAATCACCTACTGGAACAGTACCTAAAATACAGAACAGCAAAGTTACAAAATTTTAACATATGTACAAAGGCTTTCTTTGCAAACTACAAACTTTTCAAATATAATCACTGCTAGAACGGTTTCAGAAATTTTCACCCTCCTGTAAATCTGTCACTGGGAGCTCAGCACAAGGGGACAGTCAAGGCCCACGCAAGCCCACTGGGCATTGCGGAAGGCAGGAGGGGTGCTGGCAGGTTCTAGTGATCCCTGTGCCAGGCATTCCAGAAGTCACAGAAATTTCTAAACTGAAAAGTAAGAAAAAAAAATTCAAAATAACTTTTATCCGTTGCCCTTTGCAATCTTCCTGCACTCGGAATCCTAAAATGTGCTGTGCAATCTGCAAGGCTTGACAAATCCCAAAGGTTTTCATGAGCCCCATGGTGTATTTGGATTGAGTCCGTGAACCTCAGGTGCTGAGAGGAGACTGAGGACTGAGGAAAGGTGAGACTGACTGGTCTGTAATTCCCTGGCTCATCCATTTTCCCCTTCTTGAAAAATGGGGTCATATTTCCCTTTCTCCAGTCATCAGGAACTTCACCTGAGTGCCATGATTTTTCAAATATGATGGCCAGTGTCTTAGCAACTTCATTTGCCAGCTCCTTCAGGACCCGCAGATGGATGTCCAGGTCCCATGGACTTGTGTACGTTTAGGTTTTTAGGATGGTCTCAAACCAGATCCTCTCCTACAGTGGGCCTAGGGTCTTTATTCTCACATTCCCTGTGTCTGCATTCCAAGACTTGGGTGGTGCGGTCAGAGCCTTTGCCAGTGAAGACAGAGGCAAAGAAGTCATGAAGAACCTCAGCCGTCTGCAAATCTAGGGTAGCCAGTTCTCTTGATAGTTTCTGGAGGGGGCCTACGTTGTCCCTACCCTATCTTTCATTTGCAATGTAACTATAGAATCCCTTCCTGTTATCTTTCACACCCCTAGCCAAGTTTAATTCTAACTGGGCCTTAGCTTTCCTCACCTGGTCCATAGCTTCTCAGACAACATCCCTGTATTCTTCCCAGACTGCCTGTCCTTGCTTCCACCTTTTATAAGCCTTTTTTTTCCTTCCAAGTTTCCTCAGCAGCTCCTTATCCATCCAGTCAGGTCTCCTGGCCGTCCTGCTGCACTTCCTTCTAGTTGCGATGCAATACTCTTGAGCTTGTAGTAGGAGATCCTTGAATATCAACCAACAACCTTGGGCTCCCCTGCCCTCTAGGGCTATATCCCATGGAACCTTACTAAGCAGGTTCCTGAAGAGGCCAAAGTCTGCTCTCTTGAAGTCCAGGGCAGTGAGCTCGCTGCACGCTCTTCTCACTGTGCTGAGGATCTCAAATTCGACCATCTCATGATGGCTGCAACCAAGGCTGCTCTGGAGTGTCACATTTCCAATGAGCCCTTCCCTGTTGGTGAGCATGAGGTCTGGCATGGCACCCCTCCTTGTCGGCTCCTCTATTACTTGCAGAAGGAAGTTATCTTCCACACAATCGAGGAACCTCCTGGATTGCTTCTGCTGGGCCGTACCATTGCTCCAACAGATGTCAGGGTGGTTGAAGTCCCCCATGAGAACAAGGGCCTGCGAGCGTGAGGCTCTTCCTATCTGTCTGTAGAGTGCTTCATCCACAGAGTCCTCTTGATCAGGTGGTCTCTAGCAGATGCCCACAGTAATGTCTCCCATGGCTGTTCTCCCTTTAAACCTGACCCATAAACTCTCTGTTGACTGCTCACCTGTCCTCAGACAGAGTTGCATGCTCTGAAGCCATCACAAAGCCCTGGCGGTCGCTGTGGAGACACCCATTGTGACGGGGCCCCCACGCTGAGCGTGGGCTATTTAAGGAGCCAGAGCCCTGCAGGAACCAGTGCAGAGGAGACCCCTCCCTCGCGAGGCTGCATTTCCCGTGGCTGCCCTGCGCATCCAGGTACATGTTCTTTGACTTTGCAATCCTGTTTTAGTGTTGCCTTGAAACACATGGTGGGTGCGTGCTCTAAAGGGAGGAGAAGCTGTCAGGAGATGTGCTGGTGCCATCCCAGCTGTAGGAGCAGGGGATGGGTGAGGAGGAGGCGCTGGGCTTGTTCCTGTGCTTGGAGCTGAGCTCTGCCTGCAGAGGTGCTGGGGGCGAAGCAGGAGCCTTCTGTGTGCAGGAGCTGCTGGTGTCAGAGGTGCTGAGAAGGTGTCAGGGCAGGAGAACTTCTACCTCCCAGTCAGAGCCTGCTGCCTCGGACAGTCCATGGGATCTGTCAGGGGGACTCCCTTGGTTTCTCTGTGTAGATAAGGAGGATGATGAGGGTTAGGGTTAGGGTTAGGGTTAGGGTGTTAGGGTTAGGGTTAGGGGGTTAGGGTTATGGTTAGGGTGTTAGGGTTAGGGGGTTAGGGTTAGGGTTAGGGGTTAGGGTTAGAGTTAGGGTTAGGGTTAGGGTTAGGGGTTAGGGGTTAGGGTTAGGGTTAGGGTTAGGGTTAGGGTTTAGGGTTAGGGTTAGGGAGTTAGGGTTAGGGTTAGGGTTAGGGTTAGGGTTAGGGTTAGGTTATATTTGTCTCTATTCCTAAAGTCACCATTGTAGCGTTTAGGTATAAAGTACCTAAGATACAAACGAACACAACTGCAGTATCCAGCGTATGAAGCTTCTCTATTGATTTATGATTTCTAAACACAATCACCTACTGGAACAGTACCTAAAATACAGAACAGCAAAGTTACAAAATTTTAACATATGTACAAAGGCTTTCTTTGCAAACTACAAACTTTTCAAATATAATCACTGCTAGAACGGCTTCAGAAATTTTCACCCTCCTGTAAATCTGTCACTGGGAGCTCAGCACAAGGGGACAGTCAAGGCCCACGCAAGCCCACTGGGCATTGCGGAAGGCAGGAGGGGTGCTGGCAGGTTCTAGTGATCCCTGTGCCAGGCATTCCAGAAGTCACAGAAATTTCTAAACTGAAAAGTAAGAAAAAAAAATTCAAAATAACTTTTATCCGTTGCCCTTTGCAATCTTCCTGCACTCGGAATCCTAAAATGTGCTGTGCAATCTGCAAGGCTTGACAAATCCCAAAGGTTTTCATGAGCCCCATGGTGTATTTGGATTGAGTCCGTGAACCTCAGGTGCTGAGAGGAGACTGAGGACTGAGGAAAGGTGAGACTGACTGGTCTGTAATTCCCTGGCTCATCCATTTTCCCCTTCTTGAAAAATGGGGTCATATTTCCCTTTCTCCAGTCATCAGGAACTTCACCTGAGTGCCATGATTTTTCAAATATGATGGCCAGTGTCTTAGCAACTTCATTTGCCAGCTCCTTCAGGACCCGCAGATGGATGTCCAGGTCCCATGGACTTGTGTACGTTTAGGTTTTTAGGATGGTCTCAAACCAGATCCTCTCCTACAGTGGGCCTAGGGTCTTTATTCTCACATTCCCTGTGTCTGCATTCCAAGACTTGGGTGGTGCGGTCAGAGCCTTTGCCAGTGAAGACAGAGGCAAAGAAGTCATGAAGAACCTCAGCCGTCTGCAAATCTAGGGTAGCCAGTTCTCTTGATAGTTTCTGGAGGGGGCCTACGTTGTCCCTACCCTATCTTTCATTTGCAATGTAACTATAGAATCCCTTCCTGTTATCTTTCACACCCCTAGCCAAGTTTAATTCTAACTGGGCCTTAGCTTTCCTAACCTGGTCCATAGCTTCTCAGACAACATCCCTGTATTCTTCCCAGACTGCCTGTCCTTGCTTCCACCTTTTATAAGCCTTTTTTTTCCTTCCAAGTTTCCTCAGCAGCTCCTTATCCATCCAGTCAGGTCTCCTGGCCGTCCTGCTGCACTTCCTTCTAGTTGCGATGCAATACTCTTGAGCTTGTAGTAGGAGATCCTTGAATATCAACCAACAACCTTGGGCTCCCCTGCCCTCTAGGGCTATATCCCATGGAACCTTACTAAGCAGGTTCCTGAAGAGGCCAAAGTCTGCTCTCTTGAAGTCCAGGGCAGTGAGCTCGCTGCACGCTCTTCTCACTGTGCTGAGGATCTCAAATTCGACCATCTCATGATGGCTGCAACCAAGGCTGCTCTGGAGTGTCACATTTCCAATGAGCCCTTCCCTGTTGGTGAGCATGAGGTCTGGCATGGCACCCCTCCTTGTCGGCTCCTCTATTACTTGCAGAAGGAAGTTATCTTCCACACAATCGAGGAACCTCTTGGATTGCTTCTGCTGGGCCGTACCATTGCTCCAACAGATGTCAGGGTGGTTGAAGTCCCCCATGAGAACAAGGGCCTGCGAGCGTGAGGCTCTTCCTATCTGTCTGTAGAGTGCTTCATCCACAGAGTCCTCTTGATCAGGTGGTCTCTAGCAGATGCCCACAGTAATGTCTCCCATGGCTGTTCTCCCTTTAAACCTGACCCATAAACTCTCTGTTGACTGCTCACCT
>NW_027664222.1:32500-45000 GCF_963264785.1 Psittacula echo | reverse complement strand
AGAAATTTCTAAACTGAAAAGTAAGAAAAAAAAATTCAAAATAACTTTTATCCGTTGCCCTTTGCAATCTTCCTGCACTCGGAATCCTAAAATGTGCTGTGCAATCTGCAAGGCTTGACAAATCCCAAAGGTTTTCATGAGCCCCATGGTGTATTTGGATTGAGTCCGTGAACCTCAGGTGCTGAGAGGAGACTGAGGACTGAGGAAAGGTGAGACTGACTGGTCTGTAATTCCCTGGCTCATCCATTTTCCCCTTCTTGAAAAATGGGGTCATATTTCCCTTTCTCCAGTCATCAGGAACTTCACCTGAGTGCCATGATTTTTCAAATATGATGGCCAGTGTCTTAGCAACTTCATTTGCCAGCTCCTTCAGGACCCGCAGATGGATGTCCAGGTCCCATGGACTTGTGTACGTTTAGGTTTTTAGGATGGTCTCAAACCAGATCCTCTCCTACAGTGGGCCTAGGGTCTTTATTCTCACATTCCCTGTGTCTGCATTCCAAGACTTGGGTGGTGCGGTCAGAGCCTTTGCCAGTGAAGACAGAGGCAAAGAAGTCATGAAGAACCTCAGCCGTCTGCAAATCTAGGGTAGCCAGTTCTCTTGATAGTTTCTGGAGGGGGCCTACGTTGTCCCTACCCTATCTTTCATTTGCAATGTAACTATAGAATCCCTTCCTGTTATCTTTCACACCCCTAGCCAAGTTTAATTCTAACTGGGCCTTAGCTTTCCTAACCTGGTCCATAGCTTCTCAGACAACATCCCTGTATTCTTCCCAGACTGCCTGTCCTTGCTTCCACCTTTTATAAGCCTTTTTTTTCCTTCCAAGTTTCCTCAGCAGCTCCTTATCCATCCAGTCAGGTCTCCTGGCCGTCCTGCTGCACTTCCTTCTAGTTGCGATGCAATACTCTTGAGCTTGTAGTAGGAGATCCTTGAATATCAACCAACAACCTTGGGCTCCCCTGCCCTCTAGGGCTATATCCCATGGAACCTTACTAAGCAGGTTCCTGAAGAGGCCAAAGTCTGCTCTCTTGAAGTCCAGGGCAGTGAGCTCGCTGCACGCTCTTCTCACTGTGCTGAGGATCTCAAATTCGACCATCTCATGATGGCTGCAACCAAGGCTGCTCTGGAGTGTCACATTTCCAATGAGCCCTTCCCTGTTGGTGAGCATGAGGTCTGGCATGGCACCCCTCCTTGTCGGCTCCTCTATTACTTGCAGAAGGAAGTTATCTTCCACACAATCGAGGAACCTCCTGGATTGCTTCTGCTGGGCCGTACCATTGCTCCAACAGATGTCAGGGTGGTTGAAGTCCCCCATGAGAACAAGGGCCTGCGAGCGTGAGGCTCTTCCTATCTGTCTGTAGAGTGCTTCATCCACAGAGTCCTCTTGATCAGGTGGTCTCTAGCAGATGCCCACAGTAATGTCTCCCATGGCTGTTCTCCCTTTAAACCTGACCCATAAACTCTCTGTTGACTGCTCACCTGTCCTCAGACAGAGTTGCATGCTCTGAAGCCATCACAAAGCCCTGGCGGTCGCTGTGGAGACACCCATTGTGACGGGGCCCCCACGCTGAGCGTGGGCTATTTAAGGAGCCAGAGCCCTGCAGGAACCAGTGCAGAGGAGACCCCTCCCTCGCGAGGCTGCATTTCCCGTGGCTGCCCTGCGCATCCAGGTACATGTTCTTTGACTTTGCAATCCTGTTTTAGTGTTGCCTTGAAACACATGGTGGGTGCGTGCTCTAAAGGGAGGAGAAGCTGTCAGGAGATGTGCTGGTGCCATCCCAGCTGTAGGAGCAGGGGCTGGGTGAGGAGGAGGCGCTGGGCTTGTTCCTGTGCTTGGAGCTGAGCTCTGCCTGCAGAGGTGCTGGGGGCGAAGCAGGAGCCTTCTGTGTGCAGGAGCTGCTGGTGTCAGAGGTGCTGAGAAGGTGTCAGGGCAGGAGAACTTCTACCTCCCAGTCAGAGCCTGCTGCCTCGGACAGTCCATGGGATCTGTCAGGGGGACTCCCTTGGTTTCTCTGTGTAGATAAGGAGGATGATGAGGGTTAGGGTTAGGGTTAGGGTTAGGGTGTTAGGGTTAGGGTTAGGGGGTTAGGGTTAGGGTTAGGGTGTTAGGGTTAGGGGGTTAGGGTTAGGGTTAGGGTTAGGGGTTAGGGTTAGAGTTAGGGTTAGGGTTAGGGTTAGGGGTTAGGGGTTAGGGTTAGGGTTAGGGTTAGGGTTAGGGTTTAGGGTTAGGGTTAGGGAGTTAGGGTTAGGGTTAGGGTTAGGGTTAGGGTTAGGGTTAGGTTATATTTGTCTCTATTCCTAAAGTCACCATTGTAGCGTTTAGGTATAAAGTACCTAAGATACAAACGAACACAACTGCAGTATCCAGCGTATGAAGCTTCTCTATTGATTTATGATTTCTAAACACAATCACCTACTGGAACAGTACCTAAAATACAGAACAGCAAAGTTACAAAATTTTAACATATGTACAAAGGCTTTCTTTGCAAACTACAAACTTTTCAAATATAATCACTGCTAGAACGGTTTCAGAAATTTTCACCCTCCTGTAAATCTGTCACTGGGAGCTCAGCACAAGGGGACAGTCAAGGCCCACGCAAGCCCACTGGGCATTGCGGAAGGCAGGAGGGGTGCTGGCAGGTTCTAGTGATCCCTGTGCCAGGCATTCCAGAAGTCACAGAAATTTCTAAACTGAAAAGTAAGAAAAAAAAATTCAAAATAACTTTTATCCGTTGCCCTTTGCAATCTTCCTGCACTCGGAATCCTAAAATGTGCTGTGCAATCTGCAAGGCTTGACAAATCCCAAAGGTTTTCATGAGCCCCATGGTGTATTTGGATTGAGTCCGTGAACCTCAGGTGCTGAGAGGAGACTGAGGACTGAGGAAAGGTGAGACTGACTGGTCTGTAATTCCCTGGCTCATCCATTTTCCCCTTCTTGAAAAATGGGGTCATATTTCCCTTTCTCCAGTCATCAGGAACTTCACCTGAGTGCCATGATTTTTCAAATATGATGGCCAGTGTCTTAGCAACTTCATTTGCCAGCTCCTTCAGGACCCGCAGATGGATGTCCAGGTCCCATGGACTTGTGTACGTTTAGGTTTTTAGGATGGTCTCAAACCAGATCCTCTCCTACAGTGGGCCTAGGGTCTTTATTCTCACATTCCCTGTGTCTGCATTCCAAGACTTGGGTGGTGCGGTCAGAGCCTTTGCCAGTGAAGACAGAGGCAAAGAAGTCATGAAGAACCTCAGCCGTCTGCAAATCTAGGGTAGCCAGTTCTCTTGATAGTTTCTGGAGGGGGCCTACGTTGTCCCTACCCTATCTTTCATTTGCAATGTAACTATAGAATCCCTTCCTGTTATCTTTCACACCCCTAGCCAAGTTTAATTCTAACTGGGCCTTAGCTTTCCTAACCTGGTCCATAGCTTCTCAGACAACATCCCTGTATTCTTCCCAGACTGCCTGTCCTTGCTTCCACCTTTTATAAGCCTTTTTTTTCCTTCCAAGTTTCCTCAGCAGCTCCTTATCCATCCAGTCAGGTCTCCTGGCCGTCCTGCTGCACTTCCTTCTAGTTGCGATGCAATACTCTTGAGCTTGTAGTAGGAGATCCTTGAATATCAACCAACAACCTTGGGCTCCCCTGCCCTCTAGGGCTATATCCCATGGAACCTTACTAAGCAGGTTCCTGAAGAGGCCAAAGTCTGCTCTCTTGAAGTCCAGGGCAGTGAGCTCGCTGCACGCTCTTCTCACTGTGCTGAGGATCTCAAATTCGACCATCTCATGATGGCTGCAACCAAGGCTGCTCTGGAGTGTCACATTTCCAATGAGCCCTTCCCTGTTGGTGAGCATGAGGTCTGGCATGGCACCCCTCCTTGTCGGCTCCTCTATTACTTGCAGAAGGAAGTTATCTTCCACACAATCGAGGAACCTCCTGGATTGCTTCTGCTGGGCCGTACCATTGCTCCAACAGATGTCAGGGTGGTTGAAGTCCCCCATGAGAACAAGGGCCTGCGAGCGTGAGGCTCTTCCTATCTGTCTGTAGAGTGCTTCATCCACAGAGTCCTCTTGATCAGGTGGTCTCTAGCAGATGCCCACAGTAATGTCTCCCATGGCTGTTCTCCCTTTAAACCTGACCCATAAACTCTCTGTTGACTGCTCACCTGTCCTCAGACAGAGTTGCATGCTCTGAAGCCATCACAAAGCCCTGGCGGTCGCTGTGGAGACACCCATTGTGACGGGGCCCCCACGCTGAGCGTGGGCTATTTAAGGAGCCAGAGCCCTGCAGGAACCAGTGCAGAGGAGACCCCTCCCTCGCGAGGCTGCATTTCCCGTGGCTGCCCTGCGCATCCAGGTACATGTTCTTTGACTTTGCAATCCTGTTTTAGTGTTGCCTTGAAACACATGGTGGGTGCGTGCTCTAAAGGGAGGAGAAGCTGTCAGGAGATGTGCTGGTGCCATCCCAGCTGTAGGAGCAGGGGCTGGGTGAGGAGGAGGCGCTGGGCTTGTTCCTGTGCTTGGAGCTGAGCTCTGCCTGCAGAGGTGCTGGGGGCGAAGCAGGAGCCTTCTGTGTGCAGGAGCTGCTGGTGTCAGAGGTGCTGAGAAGGTGTCAGGGCAGGAGAACTTCTACCTCCCAGTCAGAGCCTGCTGCCTCGGACAGTCCATGGGATCTGTCAGGGGGACTCCCTTGGTTTCTCTGTGTAGATAAGGAGGATGATGAGGGTTAGGGTTAGGGTTAGGGTTAGGGTGTTAGGGTTAGGGTTAGGGGGTTAGGGTTAGGGTTAGGGTGTTAGGGTTAGGGGGTTAGGGTTAGGGTTAGGGTTAGGGTTAGGGGTTAGGGTTAGAGTTAGGGTTAGGGTTAGGGTTAGGGGTTAGGGGTTAGGGTTAGGGTTAGGGTTAGGGTTAGGGTTTAGGGTTAGGGTTAGGGAGTTAGGGTTAGGGTTAGGGTTAGGGTTAGGGTTAGGGTTAGGTTATATTTGTCTCTATTCCTAAAGTCACCATTGTAGCGTTTAGGTATAAAGTACCTAAGATACAAACGAACACAACTGCAGTATCCAGCGTATGAAGCTTCTCTATTGATTTATGATTTCTAAACACAATCACCTACTGGAACAGTACCTAAAATACAGAACAGCAAAGTTACAAAATTTTAACATATGTACAAAGGCTTTCTTTGCAAACTACAAACTTTTCAAATATAATCACTGCTAGAACGGTTTCAGAAATTTTCACCCTCCTGTAAATCTGTCACTGGGAGCTCAGCACAAGGGGACAGTCAAGGCCCACGCAAGCCCACTGGGCATTGCGGAAGGCAGGAGGGGTGCTGGCAGGTTCTAGTGATCCCTGTGCCAGGCATTCCAGAAGTCACAGAAATTTCTAAACTGAAAAGTAAGAAAAAAAAATTCAAAATAACTTTTATCCGTTGCCCTTTGCAATCTTCCTGCACTCGGAATCCTAAAATGTGCTGTGCAATCTGCAAGGCTTGACAAATCCCAAAGGTTTTCATGAGCCCCATGGTGTATTTGGATTGAGTCCGTGAACCTCAGGTGCTGAGAGGAGACTGAGGACTGAGGAAAGGTGAGACTGACTGGTCTGTAATTCCCTGGCTCATCCATTTTCCCCTTCTTGAAAAATGGGGTCATATTTCCCTTTCTCCAGTCATCAGGAACTTCACCTGAGTGCCATGATTTTTCAAATATGATGGCCAGTGTCTTAGCAACTTCATTTGCCAGCTCCTTCAGGACCCGCAGATGGATGTCCAGGTCCCATGGACTTGTGTACATTTAGGTTTTTAGGATGGTCTCAAACCAGATCCTCTCCTACAGTGGGCCTAGGGTCTTTATTCTCACATTCCCTGTGTCTGCATTCCAAGACTTGGGTGGTGCGGTCAGAGCCTTTGCCAGTGAAGACAGAGGCAAAGAAGTCATGAAGAACCTCAGCCGTCTACAAATCTAGGGTAGCCAGTTCTCTTGATAGTTTCTGGAGGGGGCCTACGTTGTCCCTACCCTATCTTTCATTTGCAATGTAACTATAGAATCCCTTCCTGTTATCTTTCACACCCCTAGCCAAGTTTAATTCTAACTGGGCCTTAGCTTTCCTAACCTGGTCCATAGCTTCTCAGACAACATCCCTGTATTCTTCCCAGACTGCCTGTCCTTGCTTCCACCTTTTATAAGCCTTTTTTTTCCTTCCAAGTTTCCTCAGCAGCTCCTTATCCATCCAGTCAGGTCTCCTGGCCGTCCTGCTGCACTTCCTTCTAGTTGCGATGCAATACTCTTGAGCTTGTAGTAGGAGATCCTTGAATATCAACCAACAACCTTGGGCTCCCCTGCCCTCTAGGGCTATATCCCATGGAACCTTACTAAGCAGGTTCCTGAAGAGGCCAAAGTCTGCTCTCTTGAAGTCCAGGGCAGTGAGCTCGCTGCACGCTCTTCTCACTGTGCTGAGGATCTCAAATTCGACCATCTCATGATGGCTGCAACCAAGGCTGCTCTGGAGTGTCACATTTCCAATGAGCCCTTCCCTGTTGGTGAGCATGAGGTCTGGCATGGCACCCCTCCTTGTCGGCTCCTCTATTACTTGCAGAAGGAAGTTATCTTCCACACAATCGAGGAACCTCCTGGATTGCTTCTGCTGGGCCGTACCATTGCTCCAACAGATGTCAGGGTGGTTGAAGTCCCCCATGAGAACAAGGGCCTGCGAGCGTGAGGCTCTTCCTATCTGTCTGTAGAGTGCTTCATCCACAGAGTCCTCTTGATCAGGTGGTCTCTAGCAGATGCCCACAGTAATGTCTCCCATGGCTGTTCTCCCTTTAAACCTGACCCATAAACTCTCTGTTGACTGCTCACCTGTCCTCAGACAGAGTTGCATGCTCTGAAGCCATCACAAAGCCCTGGCGGTCGCTGTGGAGACACCCATTGTGACGGGGCCCCCACGCTGAGCGTGGGCTATTTAAGGAGCCAGAGCCCTGCAGGAACCAGTGCAGAGGAGACCCCTCCCTCGCGAGGCTGCATTTCCCGTGGCTGCCCTGCGCATCCAGGTACATGTTCTTTGACTTTGCAATCCTGTTTTAGTGTTGCCTTGAAACACATGGTGGGTGCGTGCTCTAAAGGGAGGAGAAGCTGTCAGGAGATGTGCTGGTGCCATCCCAGCTGTAGGAGCAGGGGATGGGTGAGGAGGAGGCGCTGGGCTTGTTCCTGTGCTTGGAGCTGAGCTCTGCCTGCAGAGGTGCTGGGGGCGAAGCAGGAGCCTTCTGTGTGCAGGAGCTGCTGGTGTCAGAGGTGCTGAGAAGGTGTCAGGGCAGGAGAACTTCTACCTCCCAGTCAGAGCCTGCTGCCTCGGACAGTCCATGGGATCTGTCAGGGGGACTCCCTTGGTTTCTCTGTGTAGATAAGGAGGATGATGAGGGTTAGGGTTAGGGTTAGGGTTAGGGTGTTAGGGTTAGGGTTAGGGGGTTAGGGTTAGGGTTAGGGTGTTAGGGTTAGGGGGTTAGGGTTAGGGTTAGGGTTAGGGTTAGGGGTTAGGGTTAGAGTTAGGGTTAGGGTTAGGGTTAGGGGTTAGGGGTTAGGGTTAGGGTTAGGGTTAGGGTTTAGGGTTAGGGTTAGGGAGTTAGGGTTAGGGTTAGGGTTAGGGTTAGGGTTAGGGTTAGGTTATATTTGTCTCTATTCCTAAAGTCACCATTGTAGCGTTTAGGTATAAATTACCTAAGATACAAACGAACACAACTGCAGTATCCAGCGTATGAAGCTTCTCTATTGATTTATGATTTCTAAACACAATCACCTACTGGAACAGTACCTAAAATACAGAACAGCAAAGTTACAAAATTTTAACATATGTACAAAGGCTTTCTTTGCAAACTACAAACTTTTCAAATATAATCACTGCTAGAACGGTTTCAGAAATTTTCACCCTCCTGTAAATCTGTCACTGGGAGCTCAGCACAAGGGGACAGTCAAGGCCCACGCAAGCCCACTGGGCATTGCGGAAGGCAGGAGGGGTGCTGGCAGGTTCTAGTGATCCCTGTGCCAGGCATTCCAGAAGTCACAGAAATTTCTAAACTGAAAAGTAAGAAAAAAAAATTCAAAATAACTTTTATCCGTTGCCCTTTGCAATCTTCCTGCACTCGGAATCCTAAAATGTGCTGTGCAATCTGCAAGGCTTGACAAATCCCAAAGGTTTTCATGAGCCCCATGGTGTATTTGGATTGAGTCCGTGAACCTCAGGTGCTGAGAGGAGACTGAGGACTGAGGAAAGGTGAGACTGACTGGTCTGTAATTCCCTGGCTCATCCATTTTCCCCTTCTTGAAAAATGGGGTCATATTTCCCTTTCTCCAGTCATCAGGAACTTCACCTGAGTGCCATGATTTTTCAAATATGATGGCCAGTGTCTTAGCAACTTCATTTGCCAGCTCCTTCAGGACCCGCAGATGGATGTCCAGGTCCCATGGACTTGTGTACGTTTAGGTTTTTAGGATGGTCTCAAACCAGATCCTCTCCTACAGTGGGCCTAGGGTCTTTATTCTCACATTCCCTGTGTCTGCATTCCAAGACTTGGGTGGTGCGGTCAGAGCCTTTGCCAGTGAAGACAGAGGCAAAGAAGTCATGAAGAACCTCAGCCGTCTGCAAATCTAGGGTAGCCAGTTCTCTTGATAGTTTCTGGAGGGGGCCTACGTTGTCCCTACCCTATCTTTCATTTGCAATGTAACTATAGAATCCCTTCCTGTTATCTTTCACACCCCTAGCCAAGTTTAATTCTAACTGGGCCTTAGCTTTCCTAACCTGGTCCATAGCTTCTCAGACAACATCCCTGTATTCTTCCCAGATTGCCTGTCCTTGCTTCCACCTTTTATAAGCCTTTTTTTTCCTTCCAAGTTTCCTCAGCAGCTCCTTATCCATCCAGTCAGGTCTCCTGGCCGTCCTGCTGCACTTCCTTCTAGTTGCGATGCAATACTCTTGAGCTTGTAGTAGGAGATCCTTGAATATCAACCAACAACCTTGGGCTCCCCTGCCCTCTAGGGCTATATCCCATGGAACCTTACTAAGCAGGTTCCTGAAGAGGCCAAAGTCTGCTCTCTTGAAGTCCAGGGCAGTGAGCTCGCTGCACGCTCTTCTCACTGTGCTGAGGATCTCAAATTCGACCATCTCATGATGGCTGCAACCAAGGCTGCTCTGGAGTGTCACATTTCCAATGAGCCCTTCCCTGTTGGTGAGCATGAGGTCTGGCATGGCACCCCTCCTTGTCGGCTCCTCTATTACTTGCAGAAGGAAGTTATCTTCCACACAATCGAGGAACCTCCTGGATTGCTTCTGCTGGGCCGTACCATTGCTCCAACAGATGTCAGGGTGGTTGAAGTCCCCCATGAGAACAAGGGCCTGCGAGCGTGAGGCTCTTCCTATCTGTCTGTAGAGTGCTTCATCCACAGAGTCCTCTTGATCAGGTGGTCTCTAGCAGATGCCCACAGTAATGTCTCCCATGGCTGTTCTCCCTTTAAACCTGACCCATAAACTCTCTGTTGACTGCTCACCTGTCCTCAGACAGAGTTGCATGCTCTGAAGCCATCACAAAGCCCTGGCGGTCGCTGTGGAGACACCCATTGTGACGGGGCCCCCACGCTGAGCGTGGGCTATTTAAGGAGCCAGAGCCCTGCAGGAACCAGTGCAGAGGAGACCCCTCCCTCGCGAGGCTGCATTTCCCGTGGCTGCCCTGCGCATCCAGGTACATGTTCTTTGACTTTGCAATCCTGTTTTAGTGTTGCCTTGAAACACATGGTGGGTGCGTGCTCTAAAGGGAGGAGAAGCTGTCAGGAGATGTGCTGGTGCCATCCCAGCTGTAGGAGCAGGGGATGGGTGAGGAGGAGGCGCTGGGCTTGTTCCTGTGCTTGGAGCTGAGCTCTGCCTGCAGAGGTGCTGGGGGCGAAGCAGGAGCCTTCTGTGTGCAGGAGCTGCTGGTGTCAGAGGTGCTGAGAAGGTGTCAGGGCAGGAGAACTTCTACCTCCCAGTCAGAGCCTGCTGCCTCGGACAGTCCATGGGATCTGTCAGGGGGACTCCCTTGGTTTCTCTGTGTAGATAAGGAGGATGATGAGGGTTAGGGTTAGGGTTAGGGTGTTAGGGTTAGGGTTAGGGGATTAGGGTTAGGGTTAGGGTTAGGGGGTTAGGGTTAGGGTTAGGGTTAGGGGTTAGGGTTAGAGTTAGGGTTAGGGTTAGGGGTTAGGGGTTAGGGGTTAGGGTTTGGGTTAGGGTTAGGGTTAGGGTTAGGGTTAGGGTTTAGGGTTAGGGTTAGTGTTAGGGTTTAGGGTTAGGGTTAGGGAGTTAGGGTTAGGGTTAGGGTTAGGGTTAGGGTTAGGGTTAGGTTATATTTGTCTCTATTCCTAAAGTCACCATTGTAGCGTTTAGTTATAAAGTACCTAAGATACAAACCAACACGACTGCAGTATTCAGCGTATGAAGCTTCTCTATTGATTTATGATTTCTAAACACAATCACCTACTGGAACAGTACCTAAAATACAGAACAGCAAAGTTACAAAATTTTAACATATGTACAAAGGCTTTCTTTGCAAACTACAAACTTTTCAAATATAATCACTGCTAGAACGGTTTCAGAAATTTTCACCCTCCTGTAAATCTGTCACTGGGAGCTCAGCACAAGGGGACAGTCAAGGCCCACGCAAGCCCACTGGGCATTGCGGAAGGCAGGAGGGGTGCTGGCAGGTTCTAGTGATCCCTGTGCCAGGCATTCCAGAAGTCACAGAAATTTCTAAACTGAAAAGTAAGAAAAAAAAATTCAAAATAACTTTTATCCGTTGCCCTTTGCAATCTTCCTGCACTCGGAATCCTAAAATGTGCTGTGCAATCTGCAAGGCTTGACAAATCCCAAAGGTTTTCATGAGCCCCATGGTGTATTTGGATTGAGTCCGTGAACCTCAGGTGCTGAGAGGAGACTGAGGACTGAGGAAAGGTGAGACTGACTGGTCTGTAATTCCCTGGCTCATCCATTTTCCCCTTCTTGAAAAATGGGGTCATATTTCCCTTTCTCCAGTCATCAGGAACTTCACCTGAGTGCCATGATTTTTCAAATATGATGGCCAGTGTCTTAGCAACTTCATTTGCCAGCTCCTTCAGGACCCGCAGATGGATGTCCAGGTCCCATGGACTTGTGTACGTTTAGGTTTTTAGGATGGTCTCAAACCAGATCCTCTCCTACAGTGGGCCTAGGGTCTTTATTCTCACATTCCCTGTGTCTGCATTCCAAGACTTGGGTGGTGCGGTCAGAGCCTTTGCCAGTGAAGACAGAGGCAAAGAAGTCATGAAGAACCTCAGCCGTCTGCAAATCTAGGGTAGCCAGTTCTCTTGATAGTTTCTGGAGGGGGCCTACGTTGTCCCTACCCTATCTTTCATTTGCAATGTAACTATAGAATCCCTTCCTGTTATCTTTCACACCCCTAGCCAAGTTTAATTCTAACTGGGCCTTAGCTTTCCTAACCTGGTCCATAGCTTCTCAGACAACATCCCTGTATTCTTCCCAGACTGCCTGTCCTTGCTTCCACCTTTTATAAGCCTTTTTTTTCCTTCCAAGTTTCCTCAGCAGCTCCTTATCCATCCAGTCAGGTCTCCTGGCCGTCCTGCTGCACTTCCTTCTAGTTGCGATGCAATACTCTTGAGCTTGTAGTAGGAGATCCTTGAATATCAACCAACAACCTTGGGCTCCCCTGCCCTCTAGGGCTATATCCCATGGAACCTTACTAAGCAGGTTCCTGAAGAGGCCAAAGTCTGCTCTCTTGAAGTCCAGGGCAGTGAGCTCGCTGCACGCTCTTCTCACTGTGCTGAGGATCTCAAATTCGACCATCTCATGATGGCTGCAACCAAGGCTGCTCTGGAGTGTCACATTTCCAATGAGCCCTTCCCTGTTGGTGAGCATGAGGTCTGGCATGGCACCCCTCCTTGTCGGCTCCTCTATTACTTGCAGAAGGAAGTTATCTTCCACACAATCGAGGAACCTCCTGGATTGCTTCTGCTGGGCCGTACCATTGCTCCAACAGATGTCAGGGTGGTTGAAGTCCCCCATGAGAACAAGGGCCTGCGAGCGTGAGGCTCTTCCTATCTGTCTGTAGAGTGCTTCATCCACAGAGTCCTCTTGATCAGGTGGTCTCTAGCAGATGCCCACAGTAATGTCTCCCATGGCTGTTCTCCCTTTAAACCTGACCCATAAACTCTCTGTTGACTGCTCACCTGTCCTCAGACAGAGTTGCATGCTCTGAAGCCATCACAAAGCCCTGGCGGTCGCTGTGGAGACACCCATTGTGACGGGGCCCCCACGCTGAGCGTGGGCTATTTAAGGAGCCAGAGCCCTGCAGGAACCAGTGCAGAGGAGACCCCTCCCTCGCGAGGCTGCATTTCCCGTGGCTGCCCTGCGCATCCAGGTACATGTTCTTTGACTTTGCAATCCTGTTTTAGTGTTGCCTTGAAACACATGGTGGGTGCGTGCTCTAAAGGGAGGAGAAGC
>NW_027664222.1:0-27500 GCF_963264785.1 Psittacula echo | reverse complement strand
TTCCTATCTGTCTGTAGAGTGCTTCATCCACAGAGTCCTCTTGATCAGGTGGTCTCTAGCAGATGCCCACAGTAATGTCTCCCATGGCTGTTCTCCCTTTAAACCTGACCCATAAACTCTCTGTTGACTGCTCACCTGTCCTCAGACAGAGTTGCATGCTCTGAAGCCATCACAAAGCCCTGGCGGTCGCTGTGGAGACACCCATTGTGACGGGGCCCCCACGCTGAGCGTGGGCTATTTAAGGAGCCAGAGCCCTGCAGGAACCAGTGCAGAGGAGACCCCTCCCTCGCGAGGCTGCATTTCCCGTGGCTGCCCTGCGCATCCAGGTACATGTTCTTTGACTTTGCAATCCTGTTTTAGTGTTGCCTTGAAACACATGGTGGGTGCGTGCTCTAAAGGGAGGAGAAGCTGTCAGGAGATGTGCTGGTGCCATCCCAGCTGTAGGAGCAGGGGATGGGTGAGGAGGAGGCGCTGGGCTTGTTCCTGTGCTTGGAGCTGAGCTCTGCCTGCAGAGGTGCTGGGGGCGAAGCAGGAGCCTTCTGTGTGCAGGAGCTGCTGGTGTCAGAGGTGCTGAGAAGGTGTCAGGGCAGGAGAACTTCTACCTCCCAGTCAGAGCCTGCTGCCTCGGACAGTCCATGGGATCTGTCAGGGGGACTCCCTTGGTTTCTCTGTGTAGATAAGGAGGATGATGAGGGTTAGGGTTAGGGTTAGGGTTAGGGTGTTAGGGTTAGGGTTAGGGGGTTAGGGTTAGGGTTAGGGGGTTAGGGTTAGGGGGTTAGGGTTAGGGTTAGGGTTAGGGTTAGGGGTTAGGGTTAGAGTTAGGGTTAGGGTTAGGGTTAGGGGTTAGGGGTTAGGGTTAGGGTTAGGGTTAGGGTTTAGGGTTAGGGTTAGGGAGTTAGGGTTAGGGTTAGGGTTAGGGTTAGGGTTAGGTTATATTTGTCTCTATTCCTAAAGTCACCATTGTAGCGTTTAGGTATAAATTACCTAAGATACAAACGAACACAACTGCAGTATCCAGCGTATGAAGCTTCTCTATTGATTTATGATTTCTAAACACAATCACCTACTGGAACAGTACCTAAAATACAGAACAGCAAAGTTACAAAATTTTAACATATGTACAAAGGCTTTCTTTGCAAACTACAAACTTTTCAAATATAATCACTGCTAGAACGGTTTCAGAAATTTTCACCCTCCTGTAAATCTGTCACTGGGAGCTCAGCACAAGGGGACAGTCAAGGCCCACGCAAGCCCACTGGGCATTGCGGAAGGCAGGAGGGGTGCTGGCAGGTTCTAGTGATCCCTGTGCCAGGCATTCCAGAAGTCACAGAAATTTCTAAACTGAAAAGTAAGAAAAAAAAATTCAAAATAACTTTTATCCGTTGCCCTTTGCAATCTTCCTGCACTCGGAATCCTAAAATGTGCTGTGCAATCTGCAAGGCTTGACAAATCCCAAAGGTTTTCATGAGCCCCATGGTGTATTTGGATTGAGTCCGTGAACCTCAGGTGCTGAGAGGAGACTGAGGACTGAGGAAAGGTGAGACTGACTGGTCTGTAATTCCCTGGCTCATCCATTTTCCCCTTCTTGAAAAATGGGGTCATATTTCCCTTTCTCCAGTCATCAGGAACTTCACCTGAGTGCCATGATTTTTCAAATATGATGGCCAGTGTCTTAGCAACTTCATTTGCCAGCTCCTTCAGGACCCGCAGATGGATGTCCAGGTCCCATGGACTTGTGTACGTTTAGGTTTTTAGGATGGTCTCAAACCAGATCCTCTCCTACAGTGGGCCTAGGGTCTTTATTCTCACATTCCCTGTGTCTGCATTCCAAGACTTGGGTGGTGCGGTCAGAGCCTTTGCCAGTGAAGACAGAGGCAAAGAAGTCATGAAGAACCTCAGCCGTCTGCAAATCTAGGGTAGCCAGTTCTCTTGATAGTTTCTGGAGGGGGCCTACGTTGTCCCTACCCTATCTTTCATTTGCAATGTAACTATAGAATCCCTTCCTGTTATCTTTCACACCCCTAGCCAAGTTTAATTCTAACTGGGCCTTAGCTTTCCTAACCTGGTCCATAGCTTCTCAGACAACATCCCTGTATTCTTCCCAGACTGCCTGTCCTTGCTTCCACCTTTTATAAGCCTTTTTTTTCCTTCCAAGTTTCCTCAGCAGCTCCTTATCCATCCAGTCAGGTCTCCTGGCCGTCCTGCTGCACTTCCTTCTAGTTGCGATGCAATACTCTTGAGCTTGTAGTAGGAGATCCTTGAATATCAACCAACAACCTTGGGCTCCCCTGCCCTCTAGGGCTATATCCCATGGAACCTTACTAAGCAGGTTCCTGAAGAGGCCAAAGTCTGCTCTCTTGAAGTCCAGGGCAGTGAGCTCGCTGCACGCTCTTCTCACTGTGCTGAGGATCTCAAATTCGACCATCTCATGATGGCTGCAACCAAGGCTGCTCTGGAGTGTCACATTTCCAATGAGCCCTTCCCTGTTGGTGAGCATGAGATCTGGCATGGCACCCCTCCTTGTCGGCTCCTCTATTACTTGCAGAAGGAAGTTATCTTCCACACAATCGAGGAACCTCCTGGATTGCTTCTGCTGGGCCGTACCATTGCTCCAACAGATGTCAGGGTGGTTGAAGTCCCCCATGAGAACAAGGGCCTGCGAGCGTGAGGCTCTTCCTATCTGTCTGTAGAGTGCTTCATCCACAGAGTCCTCTTGATCAGGTGGTCTCTAGCAGATGCCCACAGTAATGTCTCCCATGGCTGTTCTCCCTTTAAACCTGACCCATAAACTCTCTGTTGACTGCTCACCTGTCCTCAGACAGAGTTGCATGCTCTGAAGCCATCACAAAGCCCTGGCGGTCGCTGTGGAGACACCCATTGTGACGGGGCCCCCACGCTGAGCGTGGGCTATTTAAGGAGCCAGAGCCCTGCAGGAACCAGTGCAGAGGAGACCCCTCCCTCGCGAGGCTGCATTTCCCGTGGCTGCCCTGCGCATCCAGGTACATGTTCTTTGACTTTGCAATCCTGTTTTAGTGTTGCCTTGAAACACATGGTGGGTGCGTGCTCTAAAGGGAGGAGAAGCTGTCAGGAGATGTGCTGGTGCCATCCCAGCTGTAGGAGCAGGGGATGGGTGAGGAGGAGGCGCTGGGCTTGTTCCTGTGCTTGGAGCTGAGCTCTGCCTGCAGAGGTGCTGGGGGCGAAGCAGGAGCCTTCTGTGTGCAGGAGCTGCTGGTGTCAGAGGTGCTGAGAAGGTGTCAGGGCAGGAGAACTTCTACCTCCCAGTCAGAGCCTGCTGCCTAGGACAGTCCATGGGATCTGTCAGGGGGACTCCCTTGGTTTCTCTGTGTAGATAAGGAGGATGATGAGGGTTAGGGTTAGGGTTAGGGTTAGGGTGTTAGGGTTAGAGTTAGGGGGTTAGGGTTATGGTTAGGGTGTTAGGGTTAGGGGGTTAGGGTTAGGGTTAGGGGTTAGGGTTAGAGTTAGGGTTAGGGTTAGGGTTAGGGGTTAGGGGTTAGGGTTAGGGTTAGGGTTAGGGGCTAGGGTTTAGGGTTAGAGTTAGGGTTAGGGTTAGGGTTAGGGGTTAGGGGTTAGGGTTAGGGTTAGGGTTAGGGTTAGGGTTAGGGTTTAGGGTTAGGGTTAGGGTTAGGGGGTTAGGGTTAGGGTTAGGGTTAAGGTTAGGTTATATTTGTCTCTATTCCTAAAGTCACCACTAGGGTTAGGGTTAGGGTTAGGGTTAGGGTTAGGGTTAGGGGGTTAGGGTTAGGGTTAGGGTTAGGGTTAGGTTATATTTGTCTCTTTTCCTAAAGTCACCATTGTAGCGTTTAGTTATAAAGTACCTAAGATACAAACCAACACAACTGCAGTATTCAGCGTATGAAGCTTCTCTATTCATTTATGATTTCTAAACACAATCACCTACTGGAACAGTACCTAAAATACAGAACAGCAAAGTTACAAAATTTTAACATATGTACAAAGGCTTTCTTTGCAAACTACAAACTTTTCAAATATAATCACTGCTAGAACGGTTTCAGAAATTTTCACCCTCCTGTAAATCTGTCACTGGGAGCTCAGCACAAGGGGACAGTCAAGGCCCACGCAAGCCCACTGGGCATTGCGGAAGGCAGGAGGGGTGCTGGCAGGTTCTAGTGATCCCTGTGCCAGGCATTCCAGAAGTCACAGAAATTTCTAAACTGAAAAGTAAGAAAAAAAAATTCAAAATAACTTTTATCCGTTGCCCTTTGCAATCTTCCTGCACTCGGAATCCTAAAATGTGCTGTGCAATCTGCAAGGCTTGACAAATCCCAAAGGTTTTCATGAGCCCCATGGTGTATTTGGATTGAGTCCGTGAACCTCAGGTGCTGAGAGGAGACTGAGGACTGAGGAAAGGTGAGACTGACTGGTCTGTAATTCCCTGGCTCATCCATTTTCCCCTTCTTGAAAAATGGGGTCATATTTCCCTTTCTCCAGTCATCAGGAACTTCACCTGAGTGCCATGATTTTTCAAATATGATGGCCAGTGTCTTAGCAACTTCATTTGCCAGCTCCTTCAGGACCCGCAGATGGATGTCCAGGTCCCATGGACTTGTGTACGTTTAGGTTTTTAGGATGGTCTCAAACCAGATCCTCTCCTACAGTGGGCCTAGGGTCTTTATTCTCACATTCCCTGTGTCTGCATTCCAAGACTTGGGTGGTGCGGTCAGAGCCTTTGCCAGTGAAGACAGAGGCAAAGAAGTCATGAAGAACCTCAGCCGTCTGCAAATCTAGGGTAGCCAGTTCTCTTGATAGTTTCTGGAGGGGGCCTACGTTGTCCCTACCCTATCTTTCATTTGCAATGTAACTATAGAATCCCTTCCTGTTATCTTTCACACCCCTAGCCAAGTTTAATTCTAACTGGGCCTTAGCTTTCCTAACCTGGTCCATAGCTTCTCAGACAACATCCCTGTATTCTTCCCAGACTGCCTGTCCTTGCTTCCACCTTTTATAAGCCTTTTTTTTCCTTCCAAGTTTCCTCAGCAGCTCCTTATCCATCCAGTCAGGTCTCCTGGCCGTCCTGCTGCACTTCCTTCTAGTTGCGATGCAATACTCTTGAGCTTGTAGTAGGAGATCCTTGAATATCAACCAACAACCTTGGGCTCCCCTGCCCTCTAGGGCTATATCCCATGGAACCTTACTAAGCAGGTTCCTGAAGAGGCCAAAGTCTGCTCTCTTGAAGTCCAGGGCAGTGAGCTCGCTGCACGCTCTTCTCACTGTGCTGAGGATCTCAAATTCGACCATCTCATGATGGCTGCAACCAAGGCTGCTCTGGAGTGTCACATTTCCAATGAGCCCTTCCCTGTTGGTGAGCATGAGGTCTGGCATGGCACCCCTCCTTGTCGGCTCCTCTATTACTTGCAGAAGGAAGTTATCTTCCACACAATCGAGGAACCTCCTGGATTGCTTCTGCTGGGCCGTACCATTGCTCCAACAGATGTCAGGGTGGTTGAAGTCCCCCATGAGAACAAGGGCCTGCGAGCGTGAGGCTCTTCCTATCTGTCTGTAGAGTGCTTCATCCACAGAGTCCTCTTGATCAGGTGGTCTCTAGCAGATGCCCACAGTAATGTCTCCCATGGCTGTTCTCCCTTTAAACCTGACCCATAAACTCTCTGTTGACTGCTCACCTGTCCTCAGACAGAGTTGCATGCTCTGAAGCCATCACAAAGCCCTGGCGGTCGCTGTGGAGACACCCATTGTGACGGGGCCCCCACGCTGAGCGTGGGCTATTTAAGGAGCCAGAGCCCTGCAGGAACCAGTGCAGAGGAGACCCCTCCCTCGCGAGGCTGCATTTCCCGTGGCTGCCCTGCGCATCCAGGTACATGTTCTTTGACTTTGCAATCCTGTTTTAGTGTTGCCTTGAAACACATGGTGGGTGCGTGCTCTAAAGGGAGGAGAAGCTGTCAGGAGATGTGCTGGTGCCATCCCAGCTGTAGGAGCAGGGGATGGGTGAGGAGGAGGCGCTGGGCTTGTTCCTGTGCTTGGAGCTGAGCTCTGCCTGCAGAGGTGCTGGGGGCGAAGCAGGAGCCTTCTGTGTGCAGGAGCTGCTGGTGTCAGAGGTGCTGAGAAGGTGTCAGGGCAGGAGAACTTCTACCTCCCAGTCAGAGCCTGCTGCCTCGGACAGTCCATGGGATCTGTCAGGGGGACTCCCTTGGTTTCTCTGTGTAGATAAGGAGGATGATGAGGGTTAGGGTTAGGGTTAGGGTGTTAGGGTTAGGGTTAGGGGATTAGGGTTAGGGTTAGGGTTAGGGGGTTAGGGTTAGGGTTAGGGTTAGGGGTTAGGGTTAGAGTTAGGGTTAGGGTTAGGGGTTAGGGGTTAGGGGTTAGGGTTAGGGTTAGGGTTAGGGTTAGGGTTAGGGTTAGGGTTTAGGGTTAGGGTTAGTGTTAGGGTTTAGGGTTAGGGTTAGGGAGTTAGGGTTAGGGTTAGGGTTAGGGTTAGGGTTAGGGTTAGGTTATATTTGTCTCTATTCCTAAAGTCACCATTGTAGCGTTTAGTTATAAAGTACCTAAGATACAAACCAACACGACTGCAGTATTCAGCGTATGAAGCTTCTCTATTGATTTATGATTTCTAAACACAATCACCTACTGGAACAGTACCTAAAATACAGAACAGCAAAGTTACAAAATTTTAACATATGTACAAAGGCTTTCTTTGCAAACTACAAACTTTTCAAATATAATCACTGCTAGAACGGTTTCAGAAATTTTCACCCTCCTGTAAATCTGTCACTGGGAGCTCAGCACAAGGGGACAGTCAAGGCCCACGCAAGCCCACTGGGCATTGCGGAAGGCAGGAGGGGTGCTGGCAGGTTCTAGTGATCCCTGTGCCAGGCATTCCAGAAGTCACAGAAATTTCTAAACTGAAAAGTAAGAAAAAAAAATTCAAAATAACTTTTATCCGTTGCCCTTTGCAATCTTCCTGCACTCGGAATCCTAAAATGTGCTGTGCAATCTGCAAGGCTTGACAAATCCCAAAGGTTTTCATGAGCCCCATGGTGTATTTGGATTGAGTCCGTGAACCTCAGGTGCTGAGAGGAGACTGAGGACTGAGGAAAGGTGAGACTGACTGGTCTGTAATTCCCTGGCTCATCCATTTTCCCCTTCTTGAAAAATGGGGTCATATTTCCCTTTCTCCAGTCATCAGGAACTTCACCTGAGTGCCATGATTTTTCAAATATGATGGCCAGTGTCTTAGCAACTTCATTTGCCAGCTCCTTCAGGACCCGCAGATGGATGTCCAGGTCCCATGGACTTGTGTACGTTTAGGTTTTTAGGATGGTCTCAAACCAGATCCTCTCCTACAGTGGGCCTAGGGTCTTTATTCTCACATTCCCTGTGTCTGCATTCCAAGACTTGGGTGGTGCGGTCAGAGCCTTTGCCAGTGAAGACAGAGGCAAAGAAGTCATGAAGAACCTCAGCCGTCTGCAAATCTAGGGTAGCCAGTTCTCTTGATAGTTTCTGGAGGGGGCCTACGTTGTCCCTACCCTATCTTTCATTTGCAATGTAACTATAGAATCCCTTCCTGTTATCTTTCACACCCCTAGCCAAGTTTAATTCTAACTGGGCCTTAGCTTTCCTAACCTGGTCCATAGCTTCTCAGACAACATCCCTGTATTCTTCCCAGACTGCCTGTCCTTGCTTCCACCTTTTATAAGCCTTTTTTTTCCTTCCAAGTTTCCTCAGCAGCTCCTTATCCATCCAGTCAGGTCTCCTGGCCGTCCTGCTGCACTTCCTTCTAGTTGCGATGCAATACTCTTGAGCTTGTAGTAGGAGATCCTTGAATATCAACCAACAACCTTGGGCTCCCCTGCCCTCTAGGGCTATATCCCATGGAACCTTACTAAGCAGGTTCCTGAAGAGGCCAAAGTCTGCTCTCTTGAAGTCCAGGGCAGTGAGCTCGCTGCACGCTCTTCTCACTGTGCTGAGGATCTCAAATTCGACCATCTCATGATGGCTGCAACCAAGGCTGCTCTGGAGTGTCACATTTCCAATGAGCCCTTCCCTGTTGGTGAGCATGAGATCTGGCATGGCACCCCTCCTTGTCGGCTCCTCTATTACTTGCAGAAGGAAGTTATCTTCCACACAATCGAGGAACCTCCTGGATTGCTTCTGCTGGGCCGTACCATTGCTCCAACAGATGTCAGGGTGGTTGAAGTCCCCCATGAGAACAAGGGCCTGCGAGCGTGAGGCTCTTCCTATCTGTCTGTAGAGTGCTTCATCCACAGAGTCCTCTTGATCAGGTGGTCTCTAGCAGATGCCCACAGTAATGTCTCCCATGGCTGTTCTCCCTTTAAACCTGACCCATAAACTCTCTGTTGACTGCTCACCTGTCCTCAGACAGAGTTGCATGCTCTGAAGCCATCACAAAGCCCTGGCGGTCGCTGTGGAGACACCCATTGTGACGGGGCCCCCACGCTGAGCGTGGGCTATTTAAGGAGCCAGAGCCCTGCAGGAACCAGTGCAGAGGAGACCCCTCCCTCGCGAGGCTGCATTTCCCGTGGCTGCCCTGCGCATCCAGGTACATGTTCTTTGACTTTGCAATCCTGTTTTAGTGTTGCCTTGAAACACATGGTGGGTGCGTGCTCTAAAGGGAGGAGAAGCTGTCAGGAGATGTGCTGGTGCCATCCCAGCTGTAGGAGCAGGGGATGGGTGAGGAGGAGGCGCTGGGCTTGTTCCTGTGCTTGGAGCTGAGCTCTGCCTGCAGAGGTGCTGGGGGCGAAGCAGGAGCCTTCTGTGTGCAGGAGCTGCTGGTGTCAGAGGTGCTGAGAAGGTGTCAGGGCAGGAGAACTTCTACCTCCCAGTCAGAGCCTGCTGCCTAGGACAGTCCATGGGATCTGTCAGGGGGACTCCCTTGGTTTCTCTGTGTAGATAAGGAGGATGATGAGGGTTAGGGTTAGGGTTAGGGTTAGGGTGTTAGGGTTAGAGTTAGGGGGTTAGGGTTATGGTTAGGGTGTTAGGGTTAGGGGGTTAGGGTTAGGGTTAGGGGTTAGGGTTAGAGTTAGGGTTAGGGTTAGGGTTAGGGGTTAGGGGTTAGGGTTAGGGTTAGGGTTAGGGGCTAGGGTTTAGGGTTAGAGTTAGGGTTAGGGTTAGGGTTAGGGGTTAGGGGTTAGGGTTAGGGTTAGGGTTAGGGTTAGGGTTAGGGTTTAGGGTTAGGGTTAGGGTTAGGGGGTTAGGGTTAGGGTTAGGGTTAAGGTTAGGTTATATTTGTCTCTATTCCTAAAGTCACCATTAGGGTTAGGGTTAGGGTTAGGGTTAGGGTTAGGGTTAGGGGGTTAGGGTTAGGGTTAGGGTTAGGGTTAGGTTATATTTGTCTCTTTTCCTAAAGTCACCATTGTAGCGTTTAGTTATAAAGTACCTAAGATACAAACCAACACAACTGCAGTATTCAGCGTATGAAGCTTCTCTATTCATTTATGATTTCTAAACACAATCACCTACTGGAACAGTACCTAAAATACAGAACAGCAAAGTTACAAAATTTTAACATATGTACAAAGGCTTTCTTTGCAAACTACAAACTTTTCAAATATAATCACTGCTAGAACGGTTTCAGAAATTTTCACCCTCCTGTCAATCTGTCACTGGGAGCTCAGCACAAGGGGACAGTCAAGGCCCACGCAAGCCCACTGGGCATTGCGGAAGGCAGGAGGGGTGCTGGCAGGTTCTAGTGATCCCTGTGCCAGGCATTCCAGAAGTCACAGAAATTTCTAAACTGAAAAGTAAGAAAAAAAAATTCAAAATAACTTTTATCCGTTGCCCTTTGCAATCTTCCTGCACTCGGAATCCTAAAATGTGCTGTGCAATCTGCAAGGCTTGACAAATCCCAAAGGTTTTCATGAGCCCCATGGTGTATTTGGATTGAGTCCGTGAACCTCAGGTGCTGAGAGGAGACTGAGGACTGAGGAAAGGTGAGACTGACTGGTCTGTAATTCCCTGGCTCATCCATTTTCCCCTTCTTGAAAAATGGGGTCATATTTCCCTTTCTCCAGTCATCAGGAACTTCACCTGAGTGCCATGATTTTTCAAATATGATGGCCAGTGTCTTAGCAACTTCATTTGCCAGCTCCTTCAGGACCCGCAGATGGATGTCCAGGTCCCATGGACTTGTGTACGTTTAGGTTTTTAGGATGGTCTCAAACCAGATCCTCTCCTACAGTGGGCCTAGGGTCTTTATTCTCACATTCCCTGTGTCTGCATTCCAAGACTTGGGTGGTGCGGTCAGAGCCTTTGCCAGTGAAGACAGAGGCAAAGAAGTCATGAAGAACCTCAGCCGTCTGCAAATCTAGGGTAGCCAGTTCTCTTGATAGTTTCTGGAGGGGGCCTACGTTGTCCCTACCCTATCTTTCATTTGCAATGTAACTATAGAATCCCTTCCTGTTATCTTTCACACCCCTAGCCAAGTTTAATTCTAACTGGGCCTTAGCTTTCCTAACCTGGTCCATAGCTTCTCAGACAACATCCCTGTATTCTTCCCAGACTGCCTGTCCTTGCTTCCACCTTTTATAAGCCTTTTTTTTCCTTCCAAGTTTCCTCAGCAGCTCCTTATCCATCCAGTCAGGTCTCCTGGCCGTCCTGCTGCACTTCCTTCTAGTTGCGATGCAATACTCTTGAGCTTGTAGTAGGAGATCCTTGAATATCAACCAACAACCTTGGGCTCCCCTGCCCTCTAGGGCTATATCCCATGGAACCTTACTAAGCAGGTTCCTGAAGAGGCCAAAGTCTGCTCTCTTGAAGTCCAGGGCAGTGAGCTCGCTGCACGCTCTTCTCACTGTGCTGAGGATCTCAAATTCGACCATCTCATGATGGCTGCAACCAAGGCTGCTCTGGAGTGTCACATTTCCAATGAGCCCTTCCCTGTTGGTGAGCATGAGGTCTGGCATGGCACCCCTCCTTGTCGGCTCCTCTATTACTTGCAGAAGGAAGTTATCTTCCACACAATCGAGGAACCTCCTGGATTGCTTCTGCTGGGCCGTACCATTGCTCCAACAGATGTCAGGGTGGTTGAAGTCCCCCATGAGAACAAGGGCCTGCGAGCGTGAGGCTCTTCCTATCTGTCTGTAGAGTGCTTCATCCACAGAGTCCTCTTGATCAGGTGGTCTCTAGCAGATGCCCACAGTAATGTCTCCCATGGCTGTTCTCCCTTTAAACCTGACCCATAAACTCTCTGTTGACTGCTCACCTGTCCTCAGACAGAGTTGCATGCTCTGAAGCCATCACAAAGCCCTGGCGGTCGCTGTGGAGACACCCATTGTGACGGGGCCCCCACGCTGAGCGTGGGCTATTTAAGGAGCCAGAGCCCTGCAGGAACCAGTGCAGAGGAGACCCCTCCCTCGGGAGGCTGCATTTCCCGTGGCTGCCCTGCGCATCCAGGTACATGTTCTTTGACTTTGCAATCCTGTTTTAGTGTTGCCTTGAAACACATGGTGGGTGCGTGCTCTAAAGGGAGGAGAAGCTGTCAGGAGATGTGCTGGTGCCATCCCAGCTGTAGGAGCAGGGGATGGGTGAGGAGGAGGCGCTGGGCTTGTTCCTGTGCTTGGAGCTGAGCTCTGCCTGCAGAGGTGCTGGGGGCGAAGCAGGAGCCTTCTGTGTGCAGGAGCTGCTGGTGTCAGAGGTGCTGAGAAGGTGTCAGGGCAGGAGAACTTCTACCTCCCAGTCAGAGCCTGCTGCCTCGGACAGTCCATGGGATCTGTCAGGGGGACTCCCTTGGTTTCTCTGTGTAGATAAGGAGGATGATGAGGGTTAGGGTTAGGGTTAGGGTGTTAGGGTTAGGGTTAGGGGATTAGGGTTAGGGTTAGGGTTAGGGGGTTAGGGTTAGGGTTAGGGTTAGGGGTTAGGGTTAGAGTTAGGGTTAGGGTTAGGGGTTAGGGGTTAGGGGTTAGGGTTAGGGTTAGGGTTAGGGTTAGGGTTAGGGTTTAGGGTTAGGGTTAGGGTTAGGGGGTTAGGGTTAGGGTTAGGGTTAGGGTTAGGGTTAGGTTATATTTGTCTCTATTCCTAAAGTCACCATTGTAGCATTTAGTTATAAAGTACCTAAGATACAAACCAACACAACTGCAGTATTCAGCGTATGAAGCTTCTCTATTGATTTATGATTTCTAAACACAATCACCTACTGGAACAGTACCTAAAATACAGAACAGCAAAGTTACAAAATTTTAACATATGTACAAAGGCTTTCTTTGCAAACTACAAACTTTTCAAATATAATCACTGCTAGAACGGTTTCAGAAATTTTCACCCTCCTGTAAATCTGTCACTGGGAGCTCAGCACAAGGGGACAGTCAAGGCCCACGCAAGCCCACTGGGCATTGCGGAAGGCAGGAGGGGTGCTGGCAGGTTCTAGTGATCCCTGTGCCAGGCATTCCAGAAGTCACAGAAATTTCTAAACTGAAAAGTAAGAAAAAAAAATTCAAAATAACTTTTATCCGTTGCCCTTTGCAATCTTCCTGCACTCGGAATCCTAAAATGTGCTGTGCAATCTGCAAGGCTTGACAAATCCCAAAGGTTTTCATGAGCCCCATGGTGTATTTGGATTGAGTCCGTGAACCTCAGGTGCTGAGAGGAGACTGAGGACTGAGGAAAGGTGAGACTGACTGGTCTGTAATTCCCTGGCTCATCCATTTTCCCCTTCTTGAAAAATGGGGTCATATTTCCCTTTCTCCAGTCATCAGGAACTTCACCTGAGTGCCATGATTTTTCAAATATGATGGCCAGTGTCTTAGCAACTTCATTTGCCAGCTCCTTCAGGACCCGCAGATGGATGTCCAGGTCCCATGGACTTGTGTACGTTTAGGTTTTTAGGATGGTCTCAAACCAGATCCTCTCCTACAGTGGGCCTAGGGTCTTTATTCTCACATTCCCTGTGTCTGCATTCCAAGACTTGGGTGGTGCGGTCAGAGCCTTTGCCAGTGAAGACAGAGGCAAAGAAGTCATGAAGAACCTCAGCCGTCTGCAAATCTAGGGTAGCCAGTTCTCTTGATAGTTTCTGGAGGGGGCCTACGTTGTCCCTACCCTATCTTTCATTTGCAATGTAACTATAGAATCCCTTCCTGTTATCTTTCACACCCCTAGCCAAGTTTAATTCTAACTGGGCCTTAGCTTTCCTAACCTGGTCCATAGCTTCTCAGACAACATCCCTGTATTCTTCCCAGACTGCCTGTCCTTGCTTCCACCTTTTATAAGCCTTTTTTTTCCTTCCAAGTTTCCTCAGCAGCTCCTTATCCATCCAGTCAGGTCTCCTGGCCGTCCTGCTGCACTTCCTTCTAGTTGCGATGCAATACTCTTGAGCTTGTAGTAGGAGATCCTTGAATATCAACCAACAACCTTGGGCTCCCCTGCCCTCTAGGGCTATATCCCATGGAACCTTACTAAGCAGGTTCCTGAAGAGGCCAAAGTCTGCTCTCTTGAAGTCCAGGGCAGTGAGCTCGCTGCACGCTCTTCTCACTGTGCTGAGGATCTCAAATTCGACCATCTCATGATGGCTGCAACCAAGGCTGCTCTGGAGTGTCACATTTCCAATGAGCCCTTCCCTGTTGGTGAGCATGAGGTCTGGCATGGCACCCCTCCTTGTCGGCTCCTCTATTACTTGCAGAAGGAAGTTATCTTCCACACAATCGAGGAACCTCCTGGATTGCTTCTGCTGGGCCATACCATTGCTCCAACAGATGTCAGGGTGGTTGAAGTCCCCCATGAGAACAAGGGCCTGCGAGCGTGAGGCTCTTCCTATCTGTCTGTAGAGTGCTTCATCCACAGAGTCCTCTTGATCAGGTGGTCTCTAGCAGATGCCCACAGTAATGTCTCCCATGGCTGTTCTCCCTTTAAACCTGACCCATAAACTCTCTGTTGACTGCTCACCTGTCCTCAGACAGAGTTGCATGCTCTGAAGCCATCACAAAGCCCTGGCGGTCGCTGTGGAGACACCCATTGTGACGGGGCCCCCACGCTGAGCGTGGGCTATTTAAGGAGCCAGAGCCCTGCAGGAACCAGTGCAGAGGAGACCCCTCCCTCGCGAGGCTGCATTTCCCGTGGCTGCCCTGCGCATCCAGGTACATGTTCTTTGACTTTGCAATCCTGTTTTAGTGTTGCCTTGAAACACATGGTGGGTGCGTGCTCTAAAGGGAGGAGAAGCTGTCAGGAGATGTGCTGGTGCCATCCCAGCTGTAGGAGCAGGGGATGGGTGAGGAGGAGGCGCTGGGCTTGTTCCTGTGCTTGGAGCTGAGCTCTGCCTGCAGAGGTGCTGGGGGCGAAGCAGGAGCCTTCTGTGTGCAGGAGCTGCTGGTGTCAGAGGTGCTGAGAAGGTGTCAGGGCAGGAGAACTTCTACCTCCCAGTCAGAGCCTGCTGCCTCGGACAGTCCATGGGATCTGTCAGGGGGACTCCCTTGGTTTCTCTGTGTAGATAAGGAGGATGATGAGGGTTAGGGTTAGGGTTAGGGTTAGGGTGTTAGGGTTAGGGTTAGGGGGTTAGGGTTAGGGTTAGGGTGTTAGGGTTAGGGGGTTAGGGTTAGGGTTAGGGTTAGGGTTAGGGGTTAGGGGTTAGGGTTAGGGTTAGGGTTAGGGTTAGGGTTAGGGTTAGGGAGTTAGGGTTAGGGTTAGGGTTAGGGTTAGGGTTAGGGTTAGGTTATATTTGTCTCTATTCCTAAAGTCACCATTGTAGCGTTTAGTTATAAAGTACCTAAGATACAAACCAACGCAACTGCAGTATTCAGCGTATGAAGCTTCTCTATTGATTTATGATTTCTAAACACAATCACCTACTGGAACAGTACCTAAAATACAGAACAGCAAAGTTACAAAATTTTAACATATGTACAAAGGCTTTCTTTGCAAACTACAAACTTTTCAAATATAATCACTGCTAGAACGGTTTCAGAAATTTTCACCCTCCTGTAAATCTGTCACTGGGAGCTCAGCACAAGGGGACAGTCAAGGCCCACGCAAGCCCACTGGGCATTGCGGAAGGCAGGAGGGGTGCTGGCAGGTTCTAGTGATCCCTGTGCCAGGCATTCCAGAAGTCACAGAAATTTCTAAACTGAAAAGTAAGAAAAAAAAATTCAAAATAACTTTTATCCGTTGCCCTTTGCAATCTTCCTGCACTCGGAATCCTAAAATGTGCTGTGCAATCTGCAAGGCTTGACAAATCCCAAAGGTTTTCATGAGCCCCATGGTGTATTTGGATTGAGTCCGTGAACCTCAGGTGCTGAGAGGAGACTGAGGACTGAGGAAAGGTGAGACTGACTGGTCTGTAATTCCCTGGCTCATCCATTTTCCCCTTCTTGAAAAATGGGGTCATATTTCCCTTTCTCCAGTCATCAGGAACTTCACCTGAGTGCCATGATTTTTCAAATATGATGGCCAGTGTCTTAGCAACTTCATTTGCCAGCTCCTTCAGGACCCGCAGATGGATGTCCAGGTCCCATGGACTTGTGTACGTTTAGGTTTTTAGGATGGTCTCAAACCAGATCCTCTCCTACAGTGGGCCTAGGGTCTTTATTCTCACATTCCCTGTGTCTGCATTCCAAGACTTGGGTGGTGCGGTCAGAGCCTTTGCCAGTGAAGACAGAGGCAAAGAAGTCATGAAGAACCTCAGCCGTCTGCAAATCTAGGGTAGCCAGTTCTCTTGATAGTTTCTGGAGGGGGCCTACGTTGTCCCTACCCTATCTTTCATTTGCAATGTAACTATAGAATCCCTTCCTGTTATCTTTCACACCCCTAGCCAAGTTTAATTCTAACTGGGCCTTAGCTTTCCTAACCTGGTCCATAGCTTCTCAGACAACATCCCTGTATTCTTCCCAGACTGCCTGTCCTTGCTTCCACCTTTTATAAGCCTTTTTTTTCCTTCCAAGTTTCCTCAGCAGCTCCTTATCCATCCAGTCAGGTCTCCTGGCCGTCCTGCTGCACTTCCTTCTAGTTGCGATGCAATACTCTTGAGCTTGTAGTAGGAGATCCTTGAATATCAACCAACAACCTTGGGCTCCCCTGCCCTCTAGGGCTATATCCCATGGAACCTTACTAAGCAGGTTCCTGAAGAGGCCAAAGTCTGCTCTCTTGAAGTCCAGGGCAGTGAGCTCGCTGCACGCTCTTCTCACTGTGCTGAGGATCTCAAATTCGACCATCTCATGATGGCTGCAACCAAGGCTGCTCTGGAGTGTCACATTTCCAATGAGCCCTTCCCTGTTGGTGAGCATGAGGTCTGGCATGGCACCCCTCCTTGTCGGCTCCTCTATTACTTGCAGAAGGAAGTTATCTTCCACACAATCGAGGAACCTCCTGGATTGCTTCTGCTGGGCCGTACCATTGCTCCAACAGATGTCAGGGTGGTTGAAGTCCCCCATGAGAACAAGGGCCTGCGAGCGTGAGGCTCTTCCTATCTGTCTGTAGAGTGCTTCATCCACAGAGTCCTCTTGATCAGGTGGTCTCTAGCAGATGCCCACAGTAATGTCTCCCATGGCTGTTCTCCCTTTAAACCTGACCCATAAACTCTCTGTTGACTGCTCACCTGTCCTCAGACAGAGTTGCATGCTCTGAAGCCATCACAAAGCCCTGGCGGTCGCTGTGGAGACACCCATTGTGACGGGGCCCCCACGCTGAGCGTGGGCTATTTAAGGAGCCAGAGCCCTGCAGGAACCAGTGCAGAGGAGACCCCTCCCTCGGGAGGCTGCATTTCCCGTGGCTGCCCTGCGCATCCAGGTACATGTTCTTTGACTTTGCAATCCTGTTTTAGTGTTGCCTTGAAACACATGGTGGGTGCGTGCTCTAAAGGGAGGAGAAGCTGTCAGGAGATGTGCTGGTGCCATCCCAGCTGTAGGAGCAGGGGATGGGTGAGGAGGAGGCGCTGGGCTTGTTCCTGTGCTTGGAGCTGAGCTCTGCCTGCAGAGGTGCTGGGGGCGAAGCAGGAGCCTTCTGTGTGCAGGAGCTGCTGGTGTCAGAGGTGCTGAGAAGGTGTCAGGGCAGGAGAACTTCTACCTCCCAGTCAGAGCCTGCTGCCTCGGACAGTCCATGGGATCTGTCAGGGGGACTCCCTTGGTTTCTCTGTGTAGATAAGGAGGATGATGAGGGTTAGGGTTAGGGTTAGGGTGTTAGGGTTAGGGTTAGGGGATTAGGGTTAGGGTTAGGGTTAGGGGGTTAGGGTTAGGGTTAGGGTTAGGGGTTAGGGTTAGAGTTAGGGTTAGGGTTAGGGGTTAGGGGTTAGGGGTTAGGGTTAGGGTTAGGGTTAGGGTTAGGGTTAGGGTTTAGGGTTAGGGTTAGGGTTAGGGGGTTAGGGTTAGGGTTAGGGTTAGGGTTAGGGTTAGGTTATATTTGTCTCTATTCCTAAAGTCACCATTGTAGCATTTAGTTATAAAGTACCTAAGATACAAACCAACACAACTGCAGTATTCAGCGTATGAAGCTTCTCTATTGATTTATGATTTCTAAACACAATCACCTACTGGAACAGTACCTAAAATACAGAACAGCAAAGTTACAAAATTTTAACATATGTACAAAGGCTTTCTTTGCAAACTACAAACTTTTCAAATATAATCACTGCTAGAACGGTTTCAGAAATTTTCACCCTCCTGTAAATCTGTCACTGGGAGCTCAGCACAAGGGGACAGTCAAGGCCCACGCAAGCCCACTGGGCATTGCGGAAGGCAGGAGGGGTGCTGGCAGGTTCTAGTGATCCCTGTGCCAGGCATTCCAGAAGTCACAGAAATTTCTAAACTGAAAAGTAAGAAAAAAAAATTCAAAATAACTTTTATCCGTTGCCCTTTGCAATCTTCCTGCACTCGGAATCCTAAAATGTGCTGTGCAATCTGCAAGGCTTGACAAATCCCAAAGGTTTTCATGAGCCCCATGGTGTATTTGGATTGAGTCCGTGAACCTCAGGTGCTGAGAGGAGACTGAGGACTGAGGAAAGGTGAGACTGACTGGTCTGTAATTCCCTGGCTCATCCATTTTCCCCTTCTTGAAAAATGGGGTCATATTTCCCTTTCTCCAGTCATCAGGAACTTCACCTGAGTGCCATGATTTTTCAAATATGATGGCCAGTGTCTTAGCAACTTCATTTGCCAGCTCCTTCAGGACCCGCAGATGGATGTCCAGGTCCCATGGACTTGTGTACGTTTAGGTTTTTAGGATGGTCTCAAACCAGATCCTCTCCTACAGTGGGCCTAGGGTCTTTATTCTCACATTCCCTGTGTCTGCATTCCAAGACTTGGGTGGTGCGGTCAGAGCCTTTGCCAGTGAAGACAGAGGCAAAGAAGTCATGAAGAACCTCAGCCGTCTGCAAATCTAGGGTAGCCAGTTCTCTTGATAGTTTCTGGAGGGGGCCTACGTTGTCCCTACCCTATCTTTCATTTGCAATGTAACTATAGAATCCCTTCCTGTTATCTTTCACACCCCTAGCCAAGTTTAATTCTAACTGGGCCTTAGCTTTCCTAACCTGGTCCATAGCTTCTCAGACAACATCCCTGTATTCTTCCCAGACTGCCTGTCCTTGCTTCCACCTTTTATAAGCCTTTTTTTTCCTTCCAAGTTTCCTCAGCAGCTCCTTATCCATCCAGTCAGGTCTCCTGGCCGTCCTGCTGCACTTCCTTCTAGTTGCGATGCAATACTCTTGAGCTTGTAGTAGGAGATCCTTGAATATCAACCAACAACCTTGGGCTCCCCTGCCCTCTAGGGCTATATCCCATGGAACCTTACTAAGCAGGTTCCTGAAGAGGCCAAAGTCTGCTCTCTTGAAGTCCAGGGCAGTGAGCTCGCTGCACGCTCTTCTCACTGTGCTGAGGATCTCAAATTCGACCATCTCATGATGGCTGCAACCAAGGCTGCTCTGGAGTGTCACATTTCCAATGAGCCCTTCCCTGTTGGTGAGCATGAGGTCTGGCATGGCACCCCTCCTTGTCGGCTCCTCTATTACTTGCAGAAGGAAGTTATCTTCCACACAATCGAGGAACCTCCTGGATTGCTTCTGCTGGGCCGTACCATTGCTCCAACAGATGTCAGGGTGGTTGAAGTCCCCCATGAGAACAAGGGCCTGCGAGCGTGAGGCTCTTCCTATCTGTCTGTAGAGTGCTTCATCCACAGAGTCCTCTTGATCAGGTGGTCTCTAGCAGATGCCCACAGTAATGTCTCCCATGGCTGTTCTCCCTTTAAACCTGACCCATAAACTCTCTGTTGACTGCTCACCTGTCCTCAGACAGAGTTGCATGCTCTGAAGCCATCACAAAGCCCTGGCGGTCGCTGTGGAGACACCCATTGTGACGGGGCCCCCACGCTGAGCGTGGGCTATTTAAGGAGCCAGAGCCCTGCAGGAACCAGTGCAGAGGAGACCCCTCCCTCGCGAGGCTGCATTTCCCGTGGCTGCCCTGCGCATCCAGGTACATGTTCTTTGACTTTGCAATCCTGTTTTAGTGTTGCCTTGAAACACATGGTGGGTGCGTGCTCTAAAGGGAGGAGAAGCTGTCAGGAGATGTGCTGGTGCCATCCCAGCTGTAGGAGCAGGGGATGGGTGAGGAGGAGGCGCTGGGCTTGTTCCTGTGCTTGGAGCTGAGCTCTGCCTGCAGAGGTGCTGGGGGCGAAGCAGGAGCCTTCTGTGTGCAGGAGCTGCTGGTGTCAGAGGTGCTGAGAAGGTGTCAGGGCAGGAGAACTTCTACCTCCCAGTCAGAGCCTGCTGCCTCGGACAGTCCATGGGATCTGTCAGGGGGACTCCCTTGGTTTCTCTGTGTAGATAAGGAGGATGATGAGGGTTAGGGTTAGGGTTAGGGTTAGGGTGTTAGGGTTAGGGTTAGGGGGTTAGGGTTAGGGTTAGGGTGTTAGGGTTAGGGGGTTAGGGTTAGGGTTAGGGTTAGGGTTAGGGGTTAGGGGTTAGGGTTAGGGTTAGGGTTAGGGTTAGGGTTAGGGTTAGGGAGTTAGGGTTAGGGTTAGGGTTAGGGTTAGGGTTAGGGTTAGGTTATATTTGTCTCTATTCCTAAAGTCACCATTGTAGCGTTTAGTTATAAAGTACCTAAGATACAAACCAACGCAACTGCAGTATTCAGCGTATGAAGCTTCTCTATTGATTTATGATTTCTAAACACAATCACCTACTGGAACAGTACCTAAAATACAGAACAGCAAAGTTACAAAATTTTAACATATGTACAAAGGCTTTCTTTGCAAACTACAAACTTTTCAAATATAATCACTGCTAGAACGGTTTCAGAAATTTTCACCCTCCTGTAAATCTGTCACTGGGAGCTCAGCACAAGGGGACAGTCAAGGCCCACGCAAGCCCACTGGGCATTGCGGAAGGCAGGAGGGGTGCTGGCAGGTTCTAGTGATCCCTGTGCCAGGCATTCCAGAAGTCACAGAAATTTCTAAACTGAAAAGTAAGAAAAAAAAATTCAAAATAACTTTTATCCGTTGCCCTTTGCAATCTTCCTGCACTCGGAATCCTAAAATGTGCTGTGCAATCTGCAAGGCTTGACAAATCCCAAAGGTTTTCATGAGCCCCATGGTGTATTTGGATTGAGTCCGTGAACCTCAGGTGCTGAGAGGAGACTGAGGACTGAGGAAAGGTGAGACTGACTGGTCTGTAATTCCCTGGCTCATCCATTTTCCCCTTCTTGAAAAATGGGGTCATATTTCCCTTTCTCCAGTCATCAGGAACTTCACCTGAGTGCCATGATTTTTCAAATATGATGGCCAGTGTCTTAGCAACTTCATTTGCCAGCTCCTTCAGGACCCGCAGATGGATGTCCAGGTCCCATGGACTTGTGTACGTTTAGGTTTTTAGGATGGTCTCAAACCAGATCCTCTCCTACAGTGGGCCTAGGGTCTTTATTCTCACATTCCCTGTGTCTGCATTCCAAGACTTGGGTGGTGCGGTCAGAGCCTTTGCCAGTGAAGACAGAGGCAAAGAAGTCATGAAGAACCTCAGCCGTCTGCAAATCTAGGGTAGCCAGTTCTCTTGATAGTTTCTGGAGGGGGCCTACGTTGTCCCTACCCTATCTTTCATTTGCAATGTAACTATAGAATCCCTTCCTGTTATCTTTCACACCCCTAGCCAAGTTTAATTCTAACTGGGCCTTAGCTTTCCTAACCTGGTCCATAGCTTCTCAGACAACATCCCTGTATTCTTCCCAGACTGCCTGTCCTTGCTTCCACCTTTTATAAGCCTTTTTTTTCCTTCCAAGTTTCCTCAGCAGCTCCTTATCCATCCAGTCAGGTCTCCTGGCCGTCCTGCTGCACTTCCTTCTAGTTGCGATGCAATACTCTTGAGCTTGTAGTAGGAGATCCTTGAATATCAACCAACAACCTTGGGCTCCCCTGCCCTCTAGGGCTATATCCCATGGAACCTTACTAAGCAGGTTCCTGAAGAGGCCAAAGTCTGCTCTCTTGAAGTCCAGGGCAGTGAGCTCGCTGCACGCTCTTCTCACTGTGCTGAGGATCTCAAATTCGACCATCTCATGATGGCTGCAACCAAGGCTGCTCTGGAGTGTCACATTTCCAATGAGCCCTTCCCTGTTGGTGAGCATGAGGTCTGGCATGGCACCCCTCCTTGTCGGCTCCTCTATTACTTGCAGAAGGAAGTTATCTTCCACACAATCGAGGAACCTCCTGGATTGCTTCTGCTGGGCCGTACCATTGCTCCAACAGATGTCAGGGTGGTTGAAGTCCCCCATGAGAACAAGGGCCTGCGAGCGTGAGGCTCTTCCTATCTGTCTGTAGAGTGCTTCATCCACAGAGTCCTCTTGATCAGGTGGTCTCTAGCAGATGCCCACAGTAATGTCTCCCATGGCTGTTCTCCCTTTAAACCTGACCCATAAACTCTCTGTTGACTGCTCACCTGTCCTCAGACAGAGTTGCATGCTCTGAAGCCATCACAAAGCCCTGGCGGTCGCTGTGGAGACACCCATTGTGACGGGGCCCCCACGCTGAGCGTGGGCTATTTAAGGAGCCAGAGCCCTGCAGGAACCAGTGCAGAGGAGACCCCTCCCTCGCGAGGCTGCATTTCCCGTGGCTGCCCTGCGCATCCAGGTACATGTTCTTTGACTTTGCAATCCTGTTTTAGTGTTGCCTTGAAACACATGGTGGGTGCGTGCTCTAAAGGGAGGAGAAGCTGTCAGGAGATGTGCTGGTGCCATCCCAGCTGTAGGAGCAGGGGATGGGTGAGGAGGAGGCGCTGGGCTTGTTCCTGTGCTTGGAGCTGAGCTCTGCCTGCAGAGGTGCTGGGGGCGAAGCAGGAGCCTTCTGTGTGCAGGAGCTGCTGGTGTCAGAGGTGCTGAGAAGGTGTCAGGGCAGGAGAACTTCTACCTCCCAGTCAGAGCCTGCTGCCTCGGACAGTCCATGGGATCTGTCAGGGGGACTCCCTTGGTTTCTCTGTGTAGATAAGGAGGATGATGAGGGTTAGGGTTAGGGTTAGGGTTAGGGTGTTAGGGTTAGGGTTAGGGGGTTAGGGTTAGGGTTAGGGTGTTAGGGTTAGGGGGTTAGGGTTAGGGTTAGGGTTAGGGTTAGGGGTTAGGGTTAGAGTTAGGGTTAGGGTTAGGGTTAGGGGTTAGGGGTTAGGGTTAGGGTTAGGGTTAGGGTTAGGGTTAGGGTTTAGGGTTAGGGTTAGGGAGTTAGGGTTAGGGTTAGGGTTAGGGTTAGGGTTAGGGTTAGGGTTAGGTTATATTTGTCTCTATTCCTAAAGTCACCATTGTAGCGTTTAGTTATAAAGTACCTAAGATACAAACCAACACAACTGCAGTATTCAGCGTATGAAGCTTCTCTATTGATTTATGATTTCTAAACACAATCACCTACTGGAACAGTACCTAAAATACAGAACAGCAAAGTTACAAAATTTTAACCCATGTACAAAGGCTTTCTTTGCAAACTACAAACTTTTCAAATATAATCACTGCTAGAACGGTTTCAGAAATTTTCACCCTCCTGTAAATCTGTCACTGGGAGCTCAGCACAAGGGGACAGTCAAGGCCCACGCAAGCCCACTGGGCATTGCGGAAGGCAGGAGGGGTGCTGGCAGGTTCTAGTGATCCCTGTGCCAGGCATTCCAGAAGTCACAGAAATTTCTAAACTGAAAAGTAAGAAAAAAAAATTCAAAATAACTTTTATCCGTTGCCCTTTGCAATCTTCCTGCACTCGGAATCCTAAAATGTGCTGTGCAATCTGCAAGGCTTGACAAATCCCAAAGGTTTTCATGAGCCCCATGGTGTATTTGGATTGAGTCCGTGAACCTCAGGTGCTGAGAGGAGACTGAGGACTGAGGAAAGGTGAGACTGACTGGTCTGTAATTCCCTGGCTCATCCATTTTCCCCTTCTTGAAAAATGGGGTCATATTTCCCTTTCTCCAGTCATCAGGAACTTCACCTGAGTGCCATGATTTTTCAAATATGATGGCCAGTGTCTTAGCAACTTCATTTGCCAGCTCCTTCAGGACCCGCAGATGGATGTCCAGGTCCCATGGACTTGTGTACGTTTAGGTTTTTAGGATGGTCTCAAACCAGATCCTCTCCTACAGTGGGCCTAGGGTCTTTATTCTCACATTCCCTGTGTCTGCATTCCAAGACTTGGGTGGTGCGGTCAGAGCCTTTGCCAGTGAAGACAGAGGCAAAGAAGTCATGAAGAACCTCAGCCGTCTGCAAATCTAGGGTAGCCAGTTCTCTTGATAGTTTCTGGAGGGGGCCTACGTTGTCCCTACCCTATCTTTCATTTGCAATGTAACTATAGAATCCCTTCCTGTTATCTTTCACACCCCTAGCCAAGTTTAATTCTAACTGGGCCTTAGCTTTCCTAACCTGGTCCATAGCTTCTCAGACAACATCCCTGTATTCTTCCCAGACTGCCTGTCCTTGCTTCCACCTTTTATAAGCCTTTTTTTTCCTTCCAAGTTTCCTCAGCAGCTCCTTATCCATCCAGTCAGGTCTCCTGGCCGTCCTGCTGCACTTCCTTCTAGTTGCGATGCAATACTCTTGAGCTTGTAGTAGGAGATCCTTGAATATCAACCAACAACCTTGGGCTCCCCTGCCCTCTAGGGCTATATCCCATGGAACCTTACTAAGCAGGTTCCTGAAGAGGCCAAAGTCTGCTCTCTTGAAGTCCAGGGCAGTGAGCTCGCTGCACGCTCTTCTCACTGTGCTGAGGATCTCAAATTCGACCATCTCATGATGGCTGCAACCAAGGCTGCTCTGGAGTGTCACATTTCCAATGAGCCCTTCCCTGTTGGTGAGCATGAGGTCTGGCATGGCACCCCTCCTTGTCGGCTCCTCTATTACTTGCAGAAGGAAGTTATCTTCCACACAATCGAGGAACCTCCTGGATTGCTTCTGCTGGGCCGTACCATTGCTCCAACAGATGTCAGGGTGGTTGAAGTCCCCCATGAGAACAAGGGCCTGCGAGCGTGAGGCTCTTCCTATCTGTCTGTAGAGTGCTTCATCCACAGAGTCCTCTTGATCAGGTGGTCTCTAGCAGATGCCCACAGTAATGTCTCCCATGGCTGTTCTCCCTTTAAACCTGACCCATAAACTCTCTGTTGACTGCTCACCTGTCCTCAGACAGAGTTGCATGCTCTGAAGCCATCACAAAGCCCTGGCGGTCGCTGTGGAGACACCCATTGTGACGGGGCCCCCACGCTGAGCGTGGGCTATTTAAGGAGCCAGAGCCCTGCAGGAACCAGTGCAGAGGAGACCCCTCCCTCGCGAGGCTGCATTTCCCGTGGCTGCCCTGCGCATCCAGGTACATGTTCTTTGACTTTGCAATCCTGTTTTAGTGTTGCCTTGAAACACATGGTGGGTGCGTGCTCTAAAGGGAGGAGAAGCTGTCAGGAGATGTGCTGGTGCCATCCCAGCTGTAGGAGCAGGGGATGGGTGAGGAGGAGGCGCTGGGCTTGTTCCTGTGCTTGGAGCTGAGCTCTGCCTGCAGAGGTGCTGGGGGCGAAGCAGGAGCCTTCTGTGTGCAGGAGCTGCTGGTGTCAGAGGTGCTGAGAAGGTGTCAGGGCAGGAGAACTTCTACCTCCCAGTCAGAGCCTGCTGCCTCGGACAGTCCATGGGATCTGTCAGGGGGACTCCCTTGGTTTCTCTGTGTAGATAAGGAGGATGATGAGGGTTAGGGTTAGGGTTAGGGTTAGGGTGTTAGGGTTAGGGTTAGGGGGTTAGGGTTAGGGTTAGGGTGTTAGGGTTAGGGGGTTAGGGTTAGGGTTAGGGTTAGGGTTAGGGGTTAGGGTTAGAGTTAGGGTTAGGGTTAGGGTTAGGGGTTAGGGGTTAGGGTTAGGGTTAGGGTTAGGGTTAGGGTTAGGGTTAGGGTTTAGGGTTAGGGTTAGGGAGTTAGGGTTAGAGTTAGGGTTAGGGTTAGGGTTAGGGTTAGGGTTAGGTTATATTTGTCTCTATTCCTAAAGTCACCATTGTAGCGTTTAGTTATAAAGTACCTAAGATACAAACCAACACAACTGCAGTATTCAGCGTATGAAGCTTCTCTATTGATTTATGATTTCTAAACACAATCACCTACTGGAACAGTACCTAAAATACAGAACAGCAAAGTTACAAAATTTTAACCTATGTACAAAGGCTTTCTTTGCAAACTACAAACTTTTCAAATATAATCACTGCTAGAACGGTTTCAGAAATTTTCACCCTCCTGTAAATCTGTCACTGGGAGCTCAGCACAAGGGGACAGTCAAGGCCCACGCAAGCCCACTGGGCATTGCGGAAGGCAGGAGGGGTGCTGGCAGGTTCTAGTGATCCCTGTGCCAGGCATTCCAGAAGTCACAGAAATTTCTAAACTGAAAAGTAAGAAAAAAAAATTCAAAATAACTTTTATCCGTTGCCCTTTGCAATCTTCCTGCACTCGGAATCCTAAAATGTGCTGTGCAATCTGCAAGGCTTGACAAATCCCAAAGGTTTTCATGAGCCCCATGGTGTATTTGGATTGAGTCCGTGAACCTCAGGTGCTGAGAGGAGACTGAGGACTGAGGAAAGGTGAGACTGACTGGTCTGTAATTCCCTGGCTCATCCATTTTCCCCTTCTTGAAAAATGGGGTCATATTTCCCTTTCTCCAGTCATCAGGAACTTCACCTGAGTGCCATGATTTTTCAAATATGATGGCCAGTGTCTTAGCAACTTCATTTGCCAGCTCCTTCAGGACCCGCAGATGGATGTCCAGGTCCCATGGACTTGTGTACGTTTAGGTTTTTAGGATGGTCTCAAACCAGATCCTCTCCTACAGTGGGCCTAGGGTCTTTATTCTCACATTCCCTGTGTCTGCATTCCAAGACTTGGGTGGTGCGGTCAGAGCCTTTGCCAGTGAAGACAGAGGCAAAGAAGTCATGAAGAACCTCAGCCGTCTGCAAATCTAGGGTAGCCAGTTCTCTTGATAGTTTCTGGAGGGGGCCTACGTTGTCCCTACCCTATCTTTCATTTGCAATGTAACTATAGAATCCCTTCCTGTTATCTTTCACACCCCTAGCCAAGTTTAATTCTAACTGGGCCTTAGCTTTCCTAACCTGGTCCATAGCTTCTCAGACAACATCCCTGTATTCTTCCCAGACTGCCTGTCCTTGCTTCCACCTTTTATAAGCCTTTTTTTTCCTTCCAAGTTTCCTCAGCAGCTCCTTATCCATCCAGTCAGGTCTCCTGGCCGTCCTGCTGCACTTCCTTCTAGTTGCGATGCAATACTCTTGAGCTTGTAGTAGGAGATCCTTGAATATCAACCAACAACCTTGGGCTCCCCTGCCCTCTAGGGCTATATCCCATGGAACCTTACTAAGCAGGTTCCTGAAGAGGCCAAAGTCTGCTCTCTTGAAGTCCAGGGCAGTGAGCTCGCTGCACGCTCTTCTCACTGTGCTGAGGATCTCAAATTCGACCATCTCATGATGGCTGCAACCAAGGCTGCTCTGGAGTGTCACATTTCCAATGAGCCCTTCCCTGTTGGTGAGCATGAGGTCTGGCATGGCACCCCTCCTTGTCGGCTCCTCTATTACTTGCAGAAGGAAGTTATCTTCCACACAATCGAGGAACCTCCTGGATTGCTTCTGCTGGGCCGTACCATTGCTCCAACAGATGTCAGGGTGGTTGAAGTCCCCCATGAGAACAAGGGCCTGCGAGCGTGAGGCTCTTCCTATCTGTCTGTAGAGTGCTTCATCCACAGAGTCCTCTTGATCAGGTGGTCTCTAGCAGATGCCCACAGTAATGTCTCCCATGGCTGTTCTCCCTTTAAACCTGACCCATAAACTCTCTGTTGACTGCTCACCTGTCCTCAGACAGAGTTGCATGCTCTGAAGCCATCACAAAGCCCTGGCGGTCGCTGTGGAGACACCCATTGTGACGGGGCCCCCACGCTGAGCGTGGGCTATTTAAGGAGCCAGAGCCCTGCAGGAACCAGTGCAGAGGAGACCCCTCCCTCGCGAGGCTGCATTTCCCGTGGCTGCCCTGCGCATCCAGGTACATGTTCTTTGACTTTGCAATCCTGTTTTAGTGTTGCCTTGAAACACATGGTGGGTGCGTGCTCT
>NW_027664223.1:147500-152000 GCF_963264785.1 Psittacula echo | reverse complement strand
ACCCTAACCCTAACCCTAACCCTAACCCTAACCCTAACCCTAACCCTAACCCTAACCCTAACCCTAAACCCTAACCCTAACCCTAACCCTAACCCTAACCCTAACCCTAACCCTAACCCTAACCCTAACCCTAACCCTAACCCTAACCCTAACCCTAACCCTAACCCTAACCCTAACCCTAACCCTAACCCTAACCCTAACCCTAACCCTAACCCTAACCCTAACCCTAACCCTAACCCTAACCCTAACCCTAACCCTAACCCTAACCCTAACCCTAACCCTAACCCTAACCCTAACCCTAACCCTAACCCTAACCCTAACCCTAACCCTAACCCTAACCCTAACCCTAACCCTAACCCTAACCCTAACCCTAACCCTAACCCTAACCCTAACCCTAACCCTAACCCTAACCCTAACCCTAACCCTAACCCTAACCCTAACCCTAACCCTAACCCTAACCCTAACCCTAACCCTAACCCTAACCCTAACCCTAACCCTAACCCTAACCCTAACCCTAACCCTAACCCTAACCCTAACCCTAACCCTAACCCTAACCCTAACCCTAACCCTAACCCTAACCCTAACCCTAACCCTAACCCTAACCCTAACCCTAACCCTAACCCTAACCCTAACCCTAACCCTAACCCTAACCCTAACCCTAACCCTAACCCTAACCCTAACCCTAACCCTAACCCTAACCCTAACCCTAACCCTAACCCTAACCCTAACCCTAACCCTAACCCTAACCCTAACCCTAACCCTAACCCTAACCCTAACCCTAACCCTAACCCTAACCCTAACCCTAACCCTAACCCTAACCCTAACCCTAACCCTAACCCTAACCCTAACCCTAACCCTAACCCTAACCCTAACCCTAACCCTAACCCTAACCCTAACCCTAACCCTAACCCTAACCCTAACCCTAACCCTAACCCTAACCCTAACCCTAACCCTAACCCTAACCCTAACCCTAACCCTAACCCTAACCCTAACCCTAACCCTAACCCTAACCCTAACCCTAACCCTAACCCTAACCCTAACCCTAACCCTAACCCTAACCCTAACCCTAACCCTAACCCTAACCCTAACCCTAACCCTAACCCTAACCCTAACCCTAACCCTAACCCTAACCCTAACCCTAACCCTAACCCTAACCCTAACCCTAACCCTAACCCTAACCCTAACCCTAACCCTAACCCTAACCCTAACCCTAACCCTAACCCTAACCCTAACCCTAACCCTAACCCTAACCCTAACCCTAACCCTAACCCTAACCCTAACCCTAACCCTAACCCTAACCCTAACCCTAACCCTAACCCTAACCCTAACCCTAACCCTAACCCTAACCCTAACCCTAACCCTAACCCTAACCCTAACCCTAACCCTAACCCTAACCCTAACCCTAACCCTAACCCTAACCCTAACCCTAACCCTAACCCTAACCCTAACCCTAACCCTAACCCTAACCCTAACCCTAACCCTAACCCTAACCCTAACCCTAACCCTAACCCTAACCCTAACCCTAACCCTAACCCTAACCCTAACCCTAACCCTAACCCTAACCCTAACCCTAACCCTAACCCTAACCCTAACCCTAACCCTAACCCTAACCCTAACCCTAACCCTAACCCTAACCCTAACCCTAACCCTAACCCTAACCTAACCCTAACCCTAACCCTAACCCTAACCCTAACCCTAACCCTAACCCTAACCCTAACCCTAACCCTAACCCTAACCCTAACCCTAACCCTAACCCTAACCCTAACCCTAACCCTAACCCTAACCCTAACCCTAACCCTAACCCTAACCCTAACCCTAACCCTAACCCTAACCCTAACCCTAACCCTAACCCTAACCCTAACCCTAACCCTAACCCTAACCCTAACCCTAACCCTAACCCTAACCCTAACCCTAACCCTAACCCTAACCCTAACCCTAACCCTAACCCTAACCCTAACCCTAACCCTAACCCTAACCCTAACCCTAACCCTAACCCTAACCCTAACCCTAACCCTAACCCTAACCCTAACCCTAACCCTAACCCTAACCCTAACCCTAACCCTAACCCTAACCCTAACCCTAACCCTAACCCTAACCCTAACCCTAACCCTAACCCTAACCCTAACCCTAACCCTAACCCTAACCCTAACCCTAACCCTAACCCTAACCCTAACCCTAACCCTAACCCTAACCCTAACCCTAACCCTAACCCTAACCCTAACCCTAACCCTAACCCTAACCCTAACCCTAACCCTAACCCTAACCCTAACCCTAACCCTAACCCTAACCCTAACCCTAACCCTAACCCTAACCCTAACCCTAACCCTAACCCTAACCCTAACCCTAACCCTAACCCTAACCCTAACCCTAACCCTAACCCTAACCCTAACCCTAACCCTAACCCTAACCCTAACCCTAACCCTAACCCTAACCCTAACCCTAACCCTAACCCTAACCCTAACCCTAACCCTAACCCTAACCCTAACCCTAACCCTAACCCTAACCCTAACCCTAACCCTAACCCTAACCCTAACCCTAACCCTAACCCTAACCCTAACCCTAACCCTAACCCTAACCCTAACCCTAACCCTAACCCTAACCCTAACCCTAACCCTAACCCTAACCCTAACCCTAACCCTAACCCTAACCCTAACCCTAACCCTAACCCTAACCCTAACCCTAACCCTAACCCTAACCCTAACCCTAACCCTAACCCTAACCCTAACCCTAACCCTAACCCTAACCCTAACCCTAACCCTAACCCTAACCCTAACCCTAACCCTAACCCTAACCCTAACCCTAACCCTAACCCTAACCCTAACCCTAACCCTAACCCTAACCCTAACCCTAACCCTAACCCTAACCCTAACCCTAACCCTAACCCTAACCCTAACCCTAACCCTAACCCTAACCCTAACCCTAACCCTAACCCTAACCCTAACCCTAACCCTAACCCTAACCCTAACCCTAACCCTAACCCTAACCCTAACCCTAACCCTAACCCTAACCCTAACCCTAACCCTAACCCTAACCCTAACCCTAACCCTAACCCTAACCCTAACCCTAACCCTAACCCTAACCCTAACCCTAACCCTAACCCTAACCCTAACCCTAACCCTAACCCTAACCCTAACCCTAACCCTAACCCTAACCCTAACCCTAACCCTAACCCTAACCCTAACCCTAACCCTAACCCTAACCCTAACCCTAACCCTAACCCTAACCCTAACCCTAACCCTAACCCTAACCCTAACCCTAACCCTAACCCTAACCCTAACCCTAACCCTAACCCTAACCCTAACCCTAACCCTAACCCTAACCCTAACCCTAACCCTAACCCTAACCCTAACCCTAACCCTAACCCTAACCCTAACCCTAACCCTAACCCTAACCCTAACCCTAACCCTAACCCTAACCCTAACCCTAACCCTAACCCTAACCCTAACCCTAACCCTAACCCTAACCCTAACCCTAACCCTAACCCTAACCCTAACCCTAACCCTAACCCTAACCCTAACCCTAACCCTAACCCTAACCCTAACCCTAACCCTAACCCTAACCCTAACCCTAACCCTAACCCTAACCCTAACCCTAACCCTAACCCTAACCCTAACCCTAACCCTAACCCTAACCCTAACCCTAACCCTAACCCTAACCCTAACCCTAACCCTAACCCTAACCCTAACCCTAACCCTAACCCTAACCCTAACCCTAACCCTAACCCTAACCCTAACCCTAACCCTAACCCTAACCCTAACCCTAACCCTAACCCTAACCCTAACCCTAACCCTAACCCTAACCCTAACCCTAACCCTAACCCTAACCCTAACCCTAACCCTAACCCTAACCCTAACCCTAACCCTAACCCTAACCCTAACCCTAACCCTAACCCTAACCCTAACCCTAACCCTAACCCTAACCCTAACCCTAACCCTAACCCTAACCCTAACCCTAACCCTAACCCTAACCCTAACCCTAACCCTAACCCTAACCCTAACCCTAACCCTAACCCTAACCCTAACCCTAACCCTAACCCTAACCCTAACCCTAACCCTAACCCTAACCCTAACCCTAACCCTAACCCTAACCCTAACCCTAACCCTAACCCTAACCCTAACCCTAACCCTAACCCTAACCCTAACCCTAACCCTAACCCTAACCCTAACCCTAACCCTAACCCTAACCCTAACCCTAACCCTAACCCTAACCCTAACCCTAACCCTAACCCTAACCCTAACCCTAACCCTAACCCTAACCCTAACCCTAACCCTAACCCTAACCCTAACCCTAACCCTAACCCTAACCCTAACCCTAACCCTAACCCTAACCCTAACCCTAACCCTAACCCTAACCCTAACCCTAACCCTAACCCTAACCCTAACCCTAACCCTAACCCTAACCCTAACCCTAACCCTAACCCTAACCCTAACCCTAACCCTAACCCTAACCCTAACCCTAACCCTAACCCTAACCCTAACCCTAACCCTAACCCTAACCCTA